>NW_015174869.1:239479-241147 GCF_001447785.1 Gekko japonicus | reverse complement strand
CCACCCCCGCCTCCCAAACCAGTTTTCTCACAGCACAATATCAGTCACGCTCACAGTCTGTACCGGTTTCTCCGCTACCACAGAGCTCCCTGCAACCAAGAGAAGAACAGATACGGAGACGTGCCTTGCCTCGACCAAACCCGGGTGAAGTTGACCAAACAATTCAGCTACCCAGAGGTAAGCAGTCTCCAACCCTGGAGTTTGCATTGTTTTGCCTTATCCCAAGCCAGAAAGCTGGTCTCTCTAGCCCATTCCTTTTCTTAAAAATCCTCTACACAGAGACAAACTTAGAATGAGAAACTCTAGAAATGGTCTATCAATGTGTTGTAAGGCTTCCAAATGTAGCATCAATGCAGAAAAAGAAAGCGAACAGGTTTGGAACATAGACATATAAAGAAGTGGATTTTGAACTAAATATTTTTACTTCTTTTTTTTTATTGCGAGGTAGATAATTTTGGTCTATTAAAAGTTATAGCTAGTGTGCAGTATTGATGAAATATGTGATACAGAACATGTATTAATGATTAAACTATTGTAGAAAATGTCTTATATATTGCATTTTTAATGTTTTATTTATTTTATGACATTATGCTTTGTACATCGCCCCAAGCTGGGATGGGGGCGACTAATAAATCTAATTAATAATAATAACAGAAATTCTAATGAAGGGCGACTAATAAATCTAATTAATAATAATAACAGAAATTCTAATGAAGGGGATGTCGGGCAGAAGTATTTTTTTTTTAACGTTTTTATTTAATATATCCTGGAAGTATTATAACCTTCGATAAATGACCCAGGATAATATGTATATATCCCCTTTCTTTTTTTCTGTACCCCTATTACAAAAAAAAATCCTCTACAACAGCCCTGCAAGGTGGGCTCAGCAGAGAAATGGTGACTAACCCAAGGTACCTAAGCGAGCATTCGGCTTGAAGGGGACTTGAGGGGTATCTGTTTTAGTATATTTTTACCCCACCTTTCCTCCTGGGAAATCAGAGACATGTGTGCTGCTCTTGTTGTAAAAAAAAGAGAAAGGGGAGGACGGGACTCAGCCCAAGATATGGTTGTCATATGTGAGGGTCAAGCTAACAAAATAAGTTATTATAAAGATACAAATATTTATTATGGTGTACCCACTGGTAAAAAAACAAAACAGGTTAAAAGAAACGATCCAAATATCAGACTCTTAAAAAACATAACATAACAACATAAGAGAAGCCAATGTTTGATCAGGCCAATGGCCCATCCAGTCCAACACTCTGTCACACAATGGCCAAAAATACCAGGTGCCATCAGGAGGTCCACCAGTGGGGCCGGGACACTAGAAGCCCTCCCACTGTTGGCCCCCCAAGCATCAAGAATACAGAGCATCACTTGCCCCAGAGCCCCTATCTATACCTTGTGGCTAATAGCTACTGATGGACCTCTGCTCCATATAAGAGCATAAGAGAAGCCAATGTTGGATCAGGCCATCTAGTCCAACACTTTGTATCACACAGTGGCCAGAAACACCAGGGGCCATCAGGAGGTCCAGCAGTAGAGCCAGGACACCAGAAGCCCTCCCACTGTTGCCCCCACCCCCCAGCACCAAGAATACAGAGCATCACTTGCCCCAGACTGAGATTTCCTCTCTATACCATGTGGCTAATAGCCACTGATGGACTT
>NW_015174869.1:237025-238889 GCF_001447785.1 Gekko japonicus | reverse complement strand
CTGAGCCAAGACAGAAATCTGTGAGCCAGAGGCTAAAAAACTGTGAGCTGGCTCACACTAACTCAGCTTAGAGGGAACACTGCTCGCAACAACCCTCTGAGGTGGGCTCGGCTGAAGGAGTACAACTTCCCAGTAAGCTTCCATGGCAGAGTGGGGCTTCGAGCCTGGGTTTCCCAGGTCCTAGCATGACACTCTAACCACTACACCACACTGGGGGCACTTTCACACGTGCTTAATAATGCAGTTTCAATCCAGTTCAGCGACCGTTGGCAAGTGGGTTTTGTCATTGCACACAGTAAAATCCAGTTGCAAAGTGCATTGAAAGTGGATTATTTAGTGCAGGGGTCATTTTGTAGAAAAAGGTGCAGGAGCTCATTAGCACAACTCATTAGCATGACTTATTTGCGTATGCCACATCCCCGCACCAGAACTTTGTCAGAAGGCAACACCCACCGCTCAGGCTCCACTGGACTGTTTGGGATTGCTAGCTATTGGGGGAGGGGGGAACGCGCAGATCTGCCCTCACAGAAAAGGGAGAGCTTGTACCTGAATAAAACCTGGTCTTAAAGGTGCCACTGGACTGTTTTGGACTGGGGGGCCGGGGGGGGGAGCTCTGCAACTTACCTGGCTGCTTCTTGCTCTGACTGAGGGCTGCTGGGAGCAGGGGGTGGGGCTTGTTGCATGTGCCCGCCCCCTGGGCTCTTTACTGCCAGAGCTCCGCTCCTGTGCGCTCCTGCAGGAAATGACCCCTGATTTAGTGGGTGTGAAATCTCCCCCGGTCTCCCCATGCCAAGCCCTTTGTGAGCATTCGTGTCCCTTCGGATTGTACACGTGCTTACAGACCGCACATTTTGGGCTGAGTTTTAAACTTCCTGCTTTTTGGTGAACCGGAATTGTCAGGAAGGAGAGGAGGGGAGCGTCGCGGAGGGGAAGATGGCCCCCTTGGCAGACTTCTGTCCCCAAGCATAGCAAGCGTGATACACATTCTCTCTTTGCCATCAGCGAGTTAAGTTGTATTCCTCTGTCCCCCCAGCTGACGGATTACATCAACGCCAGCTTCATGGACGGCTACAAACAGAGAAATGCTTACATCGGCACTCAAGGTGAGTGTGCTTTTTCCTGTCAGACAGTCGGGCTTGGTGTTGTCGGCTATGACTGGCAGCTAAAGTGTCACGGTTCCTTATTGGGGGGAAAACAACAACTGGAGGTGCCTGGGCTTGAATCCGGGAACTTTTTATATGCGAAAATGTTTGCTTAGCCACCGTCCTGTGGAGGGGGAGGTGTGGCTCCATGGTAGAGTATCTGCTTGGCATGTAGAAGGTCCCAGGTTCAATCCCTGGCATCTCCAGTTAAAAGGACCGGGCAGGAGGTGATGGGGAAGATCCCAGAGAGCCACTGTAAGTCTGAGTAGACCTTAAGAACATCAGAAGAGCCCTGCTGGATCAGACCAGCGGTCCATCTAGTCCAGCATCCTGTCTCACACAGGGGCCAACCTGTTCCTCCAAGGATCCAACAACAGGGCATAGAGGCTGAGGCCTTCCTAAGAACATTAAAAGAGCCCTGCTGGGTCAGACCAATGGTCCATCTAGTCCAGCATCCTGTCTCACACAGTGGCCAACCTGTTCCTCTGGAGATCCAACGACAGGGCATAGAGGCTGAGGCCTTCATAAGAACACCAGAAGAGCCCTGCTGGATCAGACCAGTTATCCATCTAGTCCAGCATCCTGTCTCACACAGTGGTCAACCTTTTCCCCCGGAAGGCCAACAACAGGGCATAGAGGCTGAGGCCTTCATAAGAACATTAAAAGAGCCCTGCTGGATCAGACCAGTGAGGGTCCTAGTCCAGCATCCTGTCTCACACAGT
>NW_015174869.1:235590-236445 GCF_001447785.1 Gekko japonicus | reverse complement strand
GAAAGAGTGGATCCAGCCCAGTAAGGATTTCTCCTTTGCCTTCCTCCAATGCCTGTTTTTTTGCTACAGGACCACTAGAAAACACCTACGGCGACTTCTGGCGCATGGTGTGGGAACAGAATGTGCTAGTCATCGTCATGACGACCAGGTAAGTGTGCACAAACAGGTGCATGAGAGAGAGGACGGCCCAGGCTGGGCCTTGGACTTTCCTTGTATCTAAAGGATGGAAGTTCTCTCCTGGGATAAGTGTGATGTCCTTTCTCTTGACTTATCCCTCCCTCCCGAGGAGCTCTCAGCAGTGTGGGTGGGTGGTTCTCCCTCCCTCTTCTGTACCCTCACAACAGCCTTGCAGGGTAGGGCAAGCTGAGAGATAAGTGAGCAGGTTCAAGGTTTTGCTGTGTCACTCCACCTGACTAGAGGTGTCAATCTCATTTGTGATGAGAGCCGGATCTGACACAAACGTCATTTTGACAGGCTGGGCCATGTGTGCCACAAAATGTAACTGGGAAGAAAAGGGGGGAGGGACTTCACCCTGAAACCTGGGAACGAGAACCAAAAAAGGTAAGTCAAACAGAATAGAGGGCCAACAATCTATATATCTAATAGCGAAGGCACCCCCTGCGTGCGGATATCTAAATCCGCACATCGGGGGCACCTGGGGGGCAGGGAGATTTTCCTGCACACTTGGGGCAGTCCCCAGGTGTTCACAAAAATCTAAAAAGTTTTAAAAACTGTACGGGGGATACTTAAATCTCCCCAAAAGTAAAAGAGCGCTTCCTGCGCATGCGCAGGGAACGCTGTGGGAACTCTGCGATGGGCCGGCGGCTGGAAGCCACTCAGGCCTCGCAGCCGGAG
>NW_015174869.1:233983-235283 GCF_001447785.1 Gekko japonicus | reverse complement strand
CCTCCTGCTCTACGCGGAGCTCTTCTCCCCCCACCCCGCGAGTATCGCGGGTCCCCTTTCTTGTAAAACTTAATGTTTATAATATAAAAAAGATACATGTATCTATTAGCAAAGAATTAAAAAACATATAAGGGCCCAATCACACCTCATGTAAAAATGGCAAAATCTTACACACCAGGGCCAAATTTTACTGAGGACGCTTCGGCTAAACAATCTTCGGAAGGCACTTTCTGGACCAGAAATTAGTATCAGTGAAATATCATTTGGCATGTGATTGCATCTTTGGAGGGCTCATTTATACTTGTATTCCATCCCTAGTGGTTTCACTTTGGAACAATTCTTTTCTGGTCCATCTTGTATCTATGTTGCATAATTGTATGATTGTACTGTATTATGAAGGAGCTGCGGTGGCTCAAGGGGTTAAGATGCTGAACTGTAGGCTGTGGAGGGTCGGTAGTTCAGCAGTTCGAGACCCGAGTGTGCCGCATGAGGGAGTGAGCTCCCGTCTCTAGTTCCAGCTCCTACCAACCTAGCAGTTCGAAAGCAAGAAACTGCAAGTAGATAAATAGGTACCACTTCAGTGGGAAGGTAACAGCCTTCTGTGCACCTTGGTCTTTAGTCATACCAGCCACATGACCACGGAAACGTCTTCGGACAGCGCTGGCTCTTCGGCTTTTAAATGGAGATGAGCACCGCAACCCTAGAGTCGGACTCGACTGGCTTTCGAGCAAGGGAACCTTTACCTTTACCTTTTACTGTATTATGATATAAGCCAATATGCTCCTCATTGTGTTTGACCTCTGAAGAAGGCCTGTACAGGCCGAAACGCGTCAGGTCAAGTCCACTGGCCCTTGTGTGTAAGATTTTGGCATGAGGTGTGATTGGGCCCTTATATGTTTTTTAATTCTTTGCTAATAAATACATACATCTTTTTATATTATAAACCTTCAGTTTTTATTGTTGGCCCTCTATTCTGTTTGACTTCTCTTTTTAGGTTCTGGTTCCCACAAAATGTAACGCCAGGTACTGGAGATATAGACTTTATAAAGGACACAGGCAAACCCAATTGACAATATTAGTTTTTACTCAACATACAAACAAAAGCAACTGATTTACCGGGGAACCCACACAAGCCCCAATAAATGTGTTTAATCATATGCAAGACTAGGTTTTTTTCCCCAAGGGATACCATAAAAGGAGGGGTACCTTATATTTCCATACATACCAGTTGCTTGCAGGCTGGGTAAAAGCCCTGAACGGGCTGGTTCCGCCCCCCCCCCGGGCCTTTCGTTTTACACCC
>NW_015174869.1:222012-233659 GCF_001447785.1 Gekko japonicus | reverse complement strand
GTGTACGGGGCCCCTGGTTTTTTTTGGCCCGGGGGGCCCGGGGGGGGGGGGCTCTGCAACTTACCTGGCTGCTTCTTGCTCTGACTGAGGGCTGCTGGGAGCAGGGAGTGGGGCTTGTTGCATGTGCCCAACCCCTGGGCTCTTTACTGCCGGAGCTCCACTCCTATGCGCTCTGCAGGAAATGACCCCTGCTCAAGAGTGTTCCGAGAACGCCCTGACCTGGATAGCGCAGGCAAGCTGGATCTCAGCAGATCTCGGGAAGCTAAGCAGGGTTGACTCTGGCAACTACTTCAATGGGGCACCTCCTTAGAATACCAGATGCGGGAGGCGGGGGCAGGCTTTATTCAGCCACGTCTCTGAATATCCCCAGGCCCCCAGTAGGGGTCAGTCACCAGAGGTGGCCACGACTTCCAGGTGCGCACATGCTCACACGCGCATACGCATGCACATACGAAAAACAGCACCAACTAAAAGAATGTCTCCAGAACGCTCTATCAAAAAAGTCCCATGCGATAGGGCTCCTAGGTTGCCTTAAAAACTCACTCAGCCCTGCCTACTCACAGGCAGTGTTCCCTCTAAGCTGAGTGAGTGTGAGCCAGCTCACCATTTTTTAGCCTCACACGTCTTTGTCTTGGCTCAGGAAGGGATGGCTCCAGAGCAAACTAATTTACCCAGTAGCCAAATCGCTCGCTCACAACTTTAATGCCAGGAGCTGACAAAATGGAATTTTTGCTCACAAGACTCCACGGCTTAGAGGGAGTATTGCACCAACTCTTTTGCCCACAGCCGCCGGGCACATAGTTACTGCCACCTCTAGTTCTTGGGTGGCATTTAGGGTGGCACTTAGTGCACTCTGACTGCCATGTGTTAGCAGTTACATGCCAAGGAGATGTTCAGCAAGCTCTGTTTCAGCTGTCACCATGCTGGGGGGGGGGGGGGAGACATCCATGCCAACTGTCCTTTGCCCTGCCATTCATCCGCTTGAGGGTTCCGATGCTCAGGCAAGTCCTCTTCTCGTGTGGGTTTGGCGAGTAAGCTATGCGCCTGCTCTTGCGTTACAGGCTCGAAGAAGGAGGCCGAAGGAAATGCGGCCAGTACTGGCCGTTGGACAAGGACTTCCAGACCTGCTACGGAATCTTAACCGTCACTAACCTTGGGATGGAGAACCTCAACCATTACAAAAAAACGGTTCTGGAGATCTACAACTGCGAGGTACGCCTTGGTGCAAGCATGGGAGGGGTTCTACCAGGACTCCATGTCTCTGGCCATGGAGCAGGGGTCACTGGGGCTGTGGGGGGGGGAGGCAGTTGTGAATTTCCTGCATCGTGCAGGGGGTTGGACTAGATGACCCTGGAGGCCCCTTCCAACTCTAGGATTCTATGACTACTGGCCAAAGGTCGAAAGACAGAGAGGGGTTCGCTGTGATGGAAACCCTCATTTCATGCCCAGAAATAATTACACAGCTTGAAGGGGTATATGATGCAGATTAGCCTTATTGTTACTGATTGCAGAATCTGGCTTTTCTTGGGGCAGAATTTGGATTGTCGCAGCAAGTGCAAAGCAAACTTTCCCATAATTGGAAATGCCGTAGGTATGCAAGGCATGTACTCGTATACTCGTGTGGGCTGTACCCGATGAAGTACGTCTCAAGGCAAATCCCCCTGACGCTCTATTTGTAGTACCCACCTTTGGCACTGCTGTTTCCAGGACAAGAGTTGGCCGCAGTAGCATTTTCGGCTTTTTTTTCGGTTCGGGATCCCGAAATGCACATCCCTAAGCATGAGTGAGGAAAGCGTGCCCTCTGTGGACAAGGGGAATTGCCACAGCTGACCGCGGGTCCCCTCTTTTGCACCCGCAGAGCCGCGAGCGCCGCCTTGTGACCCATTTCCAGTACGTGAGCTGGCCAGACTACGGCGTCCCTTCCTCCGCTGCTACACTTATTGACTTCCTGGGGGCCGTCAAGCAGCAACAGAGAGTGGCGGTCAGCGCGTTGGGACCACGGTACAAAGGTCATCCGGGGGGACCGCCCATCGTGGTCCATTGCAGCGCCGGCATTGGCAGGACAGGTAAATACACGTCCTGTTCACACATTACAGGGAACACACGTAACATCCTGCACAAATGTGAGTATCTCTACTTGGAAGAAGAAGAAGAGATTGGATTTATACCCCGCCCTTCACTACCCAAAGGAGTCTCACAGCGGCTTACAATCTCCTTTCCCTTCCTCTCCCCACAACAGACACCCTGTGAGGTAGGTGGGGCTGAGAGAGCTCTGACAGAAACTGCTCTTTTTCAAGGAGAGCTCTTGTCAGAACTACGGCTTGCCCAAGGTCATCCAGCCAGGTGCAAGTGGAGGAGTGGGGAATCAAACCCGGTTCTCCCAGATTGGAGTCTGCGCACTTTAACCACGACACCAAACTGGGTCTTGTAAGAAAGACCCAACGTGTCTTCACTTTGCAATTGAAACTGGGGGCTGGATAAGTGCTGGGTTTGTATCTCACTCAACTGTACATACATTTAGAGCCAGTTTTGGTATAGTGGTTATGAGTGGCGGACTCTTATCTGGAGAACCAGGTTTGATTCCCTGCTCCTCCTCCACATGCAGCCAGCTGGGTGACCTTGGGTCAGTCACAAGTTCTCTCGGAGATGTTCTCTCAAGAGCAGTCCTTGAAAGAGCTCTCTCAGCCCCCCCTACCTCAGGGTGTCTGTGTGGGGGAGAGGAAGGGGAGGAGATTGTAAGCCGCTCTGAGACTCCGAGTGAAGGGCGGGGTATAAATCCAACTCTTCTCTTTCATTGAATATAAAATGAGAATTACCCAACACGCACATTAAAAATAAAATAAAAATCAAGTGTATACTGTACATGGATTGTACATGCATTCTCAGTGACTTGTGAACAGGGCTTTGGTGGTAATACAATCTTCAGTTCTTGCTTGAGCATACCTTATCGGTTATTCTGATGGTTTTTTTTTTCCCCCCCCCCCCCAAGGTTCTCCAAAGAGAGCTGTTCAGATGGTTCACGAGTATAGCTTGCTTCCATCTGTCCTTTCGGGCAGGAACAGTTGAGCAGACGTGTTCAGGGAAAGGTAGTTTCCCGTCACCCTCAGAAGTGTGTGGGCAACGGCTACTGCTTTAAAAGTCAGGTGCGGGCGAGGGTGGGATTTTGAGGGTTTACAAAATAAAACCCTGCCGTGCTTTATTCTCTTGAAATGACCCCCGTTCATACCATATGGTACCCTTGAACAGCTAGCGCCAAGTCCAGTAGCACGTTAGGGACCAGCAAGATTTTGGGGATATAAGATTTCGAGAGTCGAGATACTTTCAAGATACCAGAGCTTCCCCCCCCCCCAAAAAAAACCAATTTATTAGGATATATTGTTAAGTCAAATACACATCATATTATTAATTATTATACATCCTTTCTTATCCATTATCTCACCCCCTCTGGCTTCCCACAGTGCTCCAACCTCCAGCCCATTCTTAAACTTTCTTTATTCTCCCCCCCCCCCTCCTTTCATCATAATCTACCCTTTAATAATCTACCGGTAACATTTCCTTCTACTATTGTTTTCTTATAATTATCTCTCTTCTAATAACATTAACTTCTCAATAATTGTCAAAGCAAACTAAGTTGCCCTTTACATCCCAGTATTTCTCTAAGTAATCTTTAAAGTCTTTCCAGTCTGTATAAAACTCTTCCGCTTCAAGATTCTTAGGTTTCCTTGTCATTTTGTCCATTTCAACCATAAATAGTAATTTCTTTATCCATTCCTCGATTTCCGGAATTCTGTCTTGCCTCCAGCATGGTGCATAAGTCATTCTAGCCGTTGTGATCATATACCACATCAAAGTCCTTTTCTGTATGTTAACTTCCTCCATTTTAAGCCCCGACAATAGTATTTCAGGTTCTTTCTTAAAGTTACATTTCACAATTTTTCCCCATTTCTTTATGTACCTCAGTCCGATAGCTTTTTGCTTTATCACATGTCCACCACATATGATAAAAGGAGCCCTCTATTAAGATACCAGAGCTTCGACTCTTGGAAGCCGATACCCTGAAAATCTTCTTGGTCTCGAAGGTGCTGCTAGACTTGATTTCTTCTACTGCAGGACCAGCACAGATACCCTCTGAAAAATGCTCCCTCTAAGCTGTGGAGTCTTCTGAGCAAAAACTCCTTTGTCAGCTCCTGGCACTAAAGCTGTGAGCGAGCGATTTGACTGCTGCATCAGTGAGTTTGCTCTGGAGCCCTCCTTCCTGAGCGTAGACAAAAACGCGTGAGCCGGAGGCTAAAAAACAGTGAGCTGGCTCACACTAGCTCAGCTTAGAGGGAACACTGCCTCTGAAACTACGGGACCCCCGAGGGTAATGTCAGAATAAGTCCCTGCCGTTTTGCAGAGTTAAGCGTCGGCAGGTCCTAACATTTGGGGGGCAGTGATAATAACAATAATGATTTTTTAATACATGAACCACCTTTCTTCAGCAGTCTTGGTAGGGCTTGGAGTCTTGGAAGCAACTCTTGGGATGGGAGAAAAACTGCAGTGTTTTAATTTTCTTTGGTCAGTCACCCCGGCCATTCTGCGAGTCTCTCGCAGCTTTTGGCAGGGGCAGATGGCGTCAGAACATCAAATCCAGCATTGGGTTTCCCATAGTGGCCAACCAGATGCCCCGAAAACCTGCCAGCGGAAGGTCAGAGGCCAAAGCTTCCCTTCGTACCGCCCCCCAACTCAGGGTTACTATCCCTATATATAGATGTTCCCCTGAGCCATCCTGGCTAACGGCACCTGATGGACACATGCTGGATCAGACCAGTGAGAGTTCACCTAGTCCAGCATCCTGTCTCACACAGTGGCCAACCAGTTCCTCTGGAGGGCCAACAACAGGGCAGAGAGGCTGAGGCCTTCATAAGAACATCAGGAGAGCCCTGCTGGATCAGACCAGTGGTCCACCAAGTCCAGCATCCTGTCTCACTCAGTGGCCAGCCAGTTCCTCTGGAGGGCCAACAACAGGGCATAGAGGCCAGGCCTTCATAAGAACATCAGGAGAGCCCTGCTGGATCAGACCAGTGTTCCACCAAGTCCAACATCCTGTCTCACACAGTGGCCAACCAGTTCCTCTGGAGGGCCAACAACAGGGCATAGAGGCCGAGGCCTTCATAAGAACATCAGAAGAGCCCTGCTGGATCAGACCAGTGGTCCATCTAGTCCAGCATCCTGTCTCACTCAGTGGCCAGCCAGTTCCTCTGGAGGGCCAACAACAGGGCATAGAGGCCGAGGCCTTCATAAGAACATCAGAAGAGCCCTGCTGGATCAGACCAGGGGTCCATCTAGTCCAGCCTCCTGTCTCACCCAGTGGCCAGCCAGTTCCTCTGGAGGGCCAACAACAGGGCATAGAGGCCGAGGCCTTCATAAGAACATCAGAAGAGCCCTGCTGGATCAGACCAGGGGTCCATCTAGTCCAGCCTCCTGTCTCACCCAGTGGCCAGCCAGTTCCTCTGGAGGGCCAACAACAGGGCATAGAGGCCGAGGCCTTCATAAGAACATCAGAAGAGCCCTGCTGGATCAGACCAGTGGTCCATCTAGTCCAGCCTCCTGTCTCACACAGTGGCCAACCAGTTCCTCTGGAGGGCCAACAACAGGGCATAGAGGCTGAGGCCTTCATAAGAACATCAGAAGAGCCCTGCTGGATCAGACCAGGGGTCCATCTAGTCTAGCATCCTGTCTCACCCAGTGGCCAACCAGTTCCTCTGAAGGGCCAACAACAGGGCATAGAGGCCGCGGCCTCTATAGAAACATAAGAAGAGCCCTGCTGGATCAGACCAGTGGTCCATCTAGTCCAGCATCCTGTCTCACCCAGTGGCCAACCAGTTCCTCTGAAGGGCCAACAACAGGGCATAGAGGCCGAGGCCTCTATAGAAACATAAGAAGAGCCCTGCTGGATCAGACCAGTGGTCCATCTAGTCCAGCATCTTGTCTCACCCAGTGGCCAACCAGTTCCTCTGGAGGGCCAACAACAGGACACAGAGGCCGAGGCCTTTGAAAGCTTTTTATTCCTGTGGCCATCACAACATCCTCTGGCAGTGAATCCCACATTTTAATCACGGACTGTGTAAAGTAGTGTTTCCTTTTGTCCGTCCTGAACCTACTGCCCATCAGCTTCATTGGATGCCCTTGTGTTCTAGTATTTTGGGAGAGGGAGAAGAAAGTATCTTTGGTCAAGTCTCTCCACCCCCTGCATAGTTTTATAAACCTATCATGTGCCCCCTTAGTGGTCTCCATTTAGAAGAGTCCCAGACTCTTCAACCTTTTCTCAAAGGGAAGATGTTGCAGCCCCCTCATCATCTCGGTTGCTCTCCTCTGTACTTTTTCCAGCTCTGCAATGTCCTTTTTGAGATACGGTGTCCAGAACTGTACACAGTATTCCAAATGAGGCCACACCGTGGATCTATACAGGGGCATTATAATATCGGCTGTTTTATTCTCAGTCCCTTTCCTCGCGATCCCTAACATAGAGTTTGCCCTGGTCACCACTGCAACACACTGGATCGACCCTTTCTTTGAGCTTCCCGCCGTGACCCAGTGTGCTGCAGTGGCAAAAAAGGCGGATTCGTCCGTGACGGTGTCTAAACTGCTTTAATGCCGTTTCAACCGGTGACCCTTGCTACAGCGGCAACCCTTTTCTTCCTTAGGCACTTTTTGCGCTCTCGATATCTGTCTGTCGCAGCTCCAGGACGTGGGCACGTTGAATGTCTATCAGACAGTGATGCGGATGAGGTCCCAGCGGGCGTTTAGCATCCAAACTCCCGAGCAGTACTATTTTTGCTACATGGCTATCCTCGAGCACGCGCAGAGAGAAAACCTGCTGCCCGCCCCTCAGGCCAGGGTCGGCAAAGAGAAGAGCTAATACGGAGGGGCGGAGAGCTCGCTGGAGAAGCAGAGACCAGTCCGCCGCCGACGTCCGTCCCTCCTTCCCGCCTCCCTGTCTGCCGATCCGGATTCATCAGCGTCTTCGCCTTCACGCCGCCGCCAACCTTGACGGAAAGCCGAGTTCTCTGCCACGGCGGCTCTCCAGAACCTTCCCCGTTGACTCGCCGGCTAGATCGAGTCGCAGCCGGTAGCCGCGTTCATCGAGACGAGCAGCCTCAACTTGAACTGTGCCTTATTAGACAAAAAAAACCAAAAAACCCTGGCTTGCTGTCGGAGGCCAGGGGGCAGAAAAAAAATCGATTCCTTGCCATGGGGAAAGGGCATCTTTTCGGGACCATTGGAGACAGGGTGGATTCAGTTCCCGCCCTGCCCCCTGAATGCTGGAGGTAACACTTCCAGTTCTGTCCGAAGCCAGGACAGTGCAAAAACCCCAGCCTTCAGTCTTACCAACGCTAAGTTCGTGTGTCTGTCTGTCTGTCTGTCTATAATATATGCTCCTTATGGCGGGGTGTAACTGGCATTCATGTTATATAGATAGATGTCGTTGCTTCTAGCTGACCCCGTGGTTCCGTAGCGTTATACTGCCTCGACTTCTGGAACCGGCAGCGAGGTCTAGTGTTACAGTGGGTATTATTGGCTCTGCCTTTCCCTGTGTCTACCCGGTCCACCCTTCGATGCAGCTTTCGAATGTGCCCACCCCTGCTAGAACCATGCACACGTTGATGTACGGACCACCGTGTCTATTGCACAAACACTTGGAACGAGGATGCCACGTCACTGGTGTGTAGATGGGGCGGGGGACGCCGCCCTGGTGGGCCGTCTCTGGAACTTGCACAAATGACATGTGCCAGTCTCGCAAGTCCACTTTTTTTTTTTAAAAAAAAACAAACTTGTTCCAACAAGATGGGTTGTTAAGCCCCAGCAAAAAGATTGGTAGGTAACTCCCCTGTGCCATTTGGGACATTACCCTGCTTGTTAACAAAAAAAATTGCTCATACTTTTGCCGTTAGCCGGAAGCGCTATTTGGCTGGTACGATGTCTGGCTGGGGGGTGGAAGACAAAGGTTTTGCCTCGAATCGACGTGATTTCAGGAGGTGAAGTGAGTCTCCCCCTTTTTTCTTATGCCTTGAGCTGGGCTCTTCCATTGTGGCTTCTCCCACAGCCTACCTAAGCCGGGTGATACCAGTTGGGACAGAGCTGGGGCATCCTTCATGCCAAACGGCACGTCACAAATATCCCTACACACACACACACACACACACACACACAAAAAGTGGCCTATCCTGATGTTTCCCGTCTCTCACCACATCCTCCTCGCGTGGCCTGCCAGTGACGAGACCGCAATCTCGTGGTATTCCTAAGGTAGGCCCCCACCCCCACCCCCGTTTCTTCCTGCTTGCAGGAGACAAGAGCGACGGGTTGGGCCGACCGCAGTAACTTTATACTGGAATAAGCTCTTTTGAATGTGTATATTCTTTATTTTTTACAATCTCTTTTTGGTTTTTGTATTTAACATTAACTTGATCGAGTCGGAGTCAGATAAATGTAAATGTTCCTATTCGCTGTTGTATGGCGACTACTTTTTCTTGTTGTTGTTGTTGTTTCTTTTTTTAAAAAATGTATTCACACATAAAATATACCTACAACACAGAGGGTATTTTAAGGGGGTTTCTATTTTCATACATCGGTAAAAGCATTTTATAAATGGCCGGGGATATTCGGGGGATTGACAACAGAAGAACATATGAGAAGCCAATGTTGGATCAGGCCAATGGCCCATCCAGTCCAACACTCAGTCACACAGTGGCCAAAAATACCAGGTGCCATCAGGAGGTTCAGTAGTGGGGCCAGGACACCAGAAGCCTCCCCCCACTGTTGCCCCCCCCCCAAGCACCAAGAATATAGAGCATCACTTGCCCCAGACTGAGAGTTCCTATCTGGCTAATAGGACAGCAAATCTCATCTCATCCACCTGTTATGGATCCTGGCCAGGGGCTCTGTAGATTCTCAGAAATTCCCAAAGAAACCATACGAGAGATTCAGGATTACTTACAAGGAGATCTTTAATAAGGCATCAAAGTCCTTAAAGATGCAAGCTAAGCTTCTATCATCTGGCCTTAAGCTCGCACATGCACAGTGAAACTTAGCCAAACCTTGAGACCACGAACATGACTAAAACTAAGCATCTTATACCCTAAATGCTGGCTGTGAGTCAAAGTATGATTAATTAAGCTATCCCAAAAACTCAGACGAGGCAGGCCATCTTGTACCTGACATCCACTGGGGGGAAGAAACAACCCACGATTTGAAGATAAGCACTGCTTGCAAACATGAGAGAGAGAGAAGTTCCCCTGAGAGCAACTAACACAGTCCTCTCCCAAGACTCAGGGTAACTGACTCAGAGACCGTTTGGTGTAATGGTTAAGAGTGCGGGGTCTAATCTGGGAGAACCGGGTTTGGTTCCCCATTCCTCCACATGCAGCTGCTGGTGTGACCTTGGGTCGGTCACAAGTCCTTTCGGAGCTGTTCTCTCAAGAACAGTTTTCGAAATAGCGCTCTCAGCCCCACCTACCTCACAGGGTGTCTGTTGTGGGGAGGGGAAGGAGATTGTAAACCCCTCTGAGACTCCGGGTGAAGGGTGGGGTATAAATCCAATCTCCTCCTCCTCCTCCTCTTCTTCTTCTGCATTTGGTGTAGTGGTTAAGGGTGTGGACTCTAATCTGGGAGAACCGGGTTTGATTCCCCACTCCTCCACTTGGAGCTGCTGGATGAACTTGGGCAAGCCATAGTTCTGACAAGAACTGTCCTTGAAAGGCCCCACCCACCTCACAGGGTGTCTGTTGTGGGGAGGGGAAGGGAAAGGAGTTTGTAAACTGCTCTGAGACTCCTTTGGGTAATGAAGGGCGGGGTATAAATCCAATCTCTTCCTCTTCTTCTTGTGAGCATATAACAAAGATGGAGTCACCTAGGCCAATATACCCCCTTCCCCCTCATGTTGCCACTGATTATTCTTCCTGTTGTCCTTCATTCAACCTCCAGTTCCCCACCACCACCGCTGCCTTCTGTTCCCTGCCACCTGAACCCTAATGAGTTTTCACAATTAGCCAAGGGTTACCATATTCGGGAAAGCAAAATGAGGACATATTTCCCGACGGACTACTTCAAACGAGTGATCACTGTGACAAATCTCATTTTAAATACCCCTAATATTTAAGCCAGAGGTGTCGAACTCTTTTGATATGAGGGCTGGATCTGACATAAATGTCACTCGTCGAGCCGGGCCATGTGTGCCATAAAATGTAACATGAGGTACTGCTATTAGAAACCACAACATTCAAAAACCAGTGGGGGAACATTTTAACCTTCCAGGACATTCAGTTGCTGACCTAAGAGCAGTGGTTCTCTTACAAAGGTATTTCAAAGGGAAATCGGGAAGAGAGACTGCTGAATTGCAACTGATAATGAAGCTCATGAGGATGCATCCTCCAGGACTGAATCAAGAGCCAGGCTTCCTGTCTCATTACCAGTGCTGATTTCTCCATGCATATCACGCCTAATCCAATCAAGCCTGCTATTGTCATTCACCTGCTATTGTTCTGCATCTGAAATCCCTTCACACTCCAAGATATGACAGATGGACTCCCATTCCAGCTGTATCTGAAGCAGTGAGCAGCGACTCCCAAAAGCTGCCCTGCCCTGCCACAAATTTTTGTTAGTTTTTAAGGCGCCACTGGACTCTTGCTCTTTTCTAGGCTAGGATCTGGGAGACCCAGGTTCGAATCCCCGCTCTGCCGTGGAAGCTTGCTCGGTGACCTTCGGCCAGTCACATGCTTTCAGGCTATCCTACCTTACAGGGTTGTTATGAAGATAAAATGGAGGAAAGGCAAAAGTTGTAACCCACTTTTGGGTCCCTATTGGAGGAGACAAGGGACCATCAACGAAGTTCATAAATAATCGGCACTGGCTGCTCAAGCTTTCACGTTTTTTTGTATCACCTACTGTCTGATGCCTTTGACCAGAGATAACCGGGATTGAACCTCCGAACTTTGGGCATGCCAGTTTCTCCCAAACATTCTGAAGCTTGTTCGTCAAGTCCAAGGGATGACCCGTGCTGGCCAAATCCACTGCTTTTTAGTGGCAGTTCTGTAGTGATCAGAATGTCTAATAAATGGGATCTAGATTCATTTAAGACTGAACTCTCCCTAGAAGTTCAAATGACGAAACTCGGACTATCGCTCTTTGGTCACAACTATGAGAAGAGATTTCTTTCCCTCTAACTTTCCTCCTTATACACTGCCCTTGAGGCGTGGTATTTATTTATGGAATTCGATTTCTATCCCGCCCTCCCCACGAATGGGCTCAAGTGGGAGCTTGTTCCACCCGTTTGGGGCCACCACAGAGAAAGCCCTGGCCCTGGTTGAGGCAAAGTAGACAATCTTGGGCCCTCGGACATCACACGCAAGAGGTGGAATTTGCCCCTACGAGTCCAAGGCCACCACCCCGGGGCTCAGGGAGGCGGGGAAACGTTTCGCGCCCCCCCCACGCCGACGCCGCCATTGCAGCTGCCGGAACTTTTTAAAGAGCCCCCAAGGAGAGCTGGTGGAGCCAGAATGACCTCTCGCGTGTGATGTCCGAGCGGCATCACACCTGAGAGGTGGAATTTGCCCCTACGAGTCCAAGGCCACCACCCCGGGGCTCAGGGAGGCGGAGGAACGTTTAGTCC
>NW_015174869.1:220823-221825 GCF_001447785.1 Gekko japonicus | reverse complement strand
GGCCCCCCCCCCCCCCCCCCCCCGCCGCTTCCGTTGCAGCTGCTGCCGTGGCCATAACTTTTTAAAGAGCCCCTAAGAGAGTGACCTCTGGGCAATATTGCCTTTGGGCAATCATGGATTCTCTATTGGCAATTATGTACTGCACTATCCCCTCTGGGCAAGCGTACTCTCCATTATTCTCTATGGGCACTTATGTATTCCCTATGGGCAATCGCTGTCCTTAGTTTTAGTACGTCCCCGAACTCGAACTTTGTTCTGCTACTACAGGACAACACCTGGATCTATCGAAAGGCACTTAGAGAGAGGGGAGGGAAGCAACAGCCGAGAATTGCCCGCCCGCTTTTTTAGGCTAAAAGAAGCCCCAACGGTTGCAGCGAGAATCGCCACTTTCTTATATACCGCCCGAGAATCTCGGCGTGCGCGTTGGGTGGGTGGGAGGGAGGGGGCGGAGCGTGAAAGAGCCCCGCGGGGGGCGTGTCCTAAGCGCCCAGGTCCGGGCCCCGCCCCTCCCCACTACAACGCTCTCTCCGCCGCCAGCCAATCGCGTCGAAGGGGCGTTCCTGCCCATTCAGGATTCCTCGCCGGAGCTTTGAGGGTATGTAACAGCTGCTTTCAATCGAGTCTCTACAATCCTGTGTGTCCCCCCCCCTTTTCTTTTCGGAACGGAGGGAGGGGAGAGAGAGTCGGGGGGCAAAGTCCCCCCCACCCAGGAAAGATTCTATGGGGCGATCCGGGGTGAACGCTAAAGGGAGGGGGATTAGGAAGGAACCCCCCCTTAATTAGGGCGGGAAAGGAGCAAAGCAGTTTCGGGGGGGGGAGGCTTTCTTTAAACCACCCACCCCTGTTGGAGGAAAGGGAGTTCAGTTTGGGAGGCAGGCAGGCCGGCCGGGGGCTCCCTCGGTGTGAATGTGCTGTTGTTTATTACGCTGGAGCAGCCCGGGGAGGAGGCGGAGGCGGGCTGTAGGAGGAGCAGCGGCAGCAGCAACCCCGCACCCTCCTCCC
>NW_015174869.1:212095-220741 GCF_001447785.1 Gekko japonicus | reverse complement strand
CGGCGGAGGGGGGGGTCGGGCCGGTTGCAGAAGCGTGGCGGTGTTTGCATCCGGGAGGGAGGGATGATGGGGGGGGGGGAGTTAAGTGCTCGGCGGCGCGTCCGCAGGGCAGCGAGGAAGACGATGCTTCCGCCCCAACTTGTTGGGCGTGAATGGCTGTGACTAGCCGGGCAACGATCGGGGGAGGAGGCGGTGGAGGACGGAGTGACCCTCCTCCAGTGTCCCGGGGAGGGCCGGTTGCCGGAGCGGGACGAGGCCCGGCCTCCCGGGGGGGGAAGGGGGGGGGGGAATAAAAGTCACGCAGCCGTGTTTTGCTCCCCGCCTCGAACGTGGAGCAAAGTCCCTCGGCGCGCTGGCGTTCCGCTTTCGAACGTTCCATTTCCGAACGTTCCTTCTCCAAACATTCCATCTCTGAACGTTCGGGAGGCGCCTTTGATCTGCCCTCCGCTCGCCTTTGATCCCGCCTCCACCCGCGAGCGCGGGCCTTCGCGCCGAAGCCCGCTTCGCTCTCCCAGCTGGATCTTGCCTCTCTTCTCTCCCCCCCCCCCTTTTTATTTTTGCAAACATGGAGTTACGTTTTTAGTCTCCGCCCCGCTTCCTTATGCGGTCGGTGGGAGGAGAGAAGGAAAGGGAGGGGGCGAAGGACACTGCTGCTCGACCTCCCGGAGTTTCTGATGCGGGGGATGCTGATAAAATAAGGGCCGGGGCGCAGCACGGGAGAGACGTCCGATCCGCGCCCAGCAGGGGCTTCTCTGTGTGTGTCCCCTCCGCTTCAATCACTCGCGGGAGTGGATCGGAGGGGGGGGGGTGTTCCTTGGGCCGGGATTGGGACCTGGTCACCCTCAGTGCGGACTAGCTCCTTGCAAAGTCCAAATGGTTAAAAATGTCTTTGCTGCGGCCGGCCAACTGAAAACGTGGCTCGGTCCCGCCTGCACGGAGCTGGCCGAGGGAATACGCCACATACCCCTCCCCTCCCGCCGTATCGGGTCAGTTTCCTCCGCCTCTTCCTTATAGGGTCGGGTTTTCCGAGCGGCCCCTCCTCCCCGAAGGCGGGCCGCCGCTGCCATTCCCTCCTGACGTCGGTCAAGAATGCGCCTCTGTTGCTATACGGGTGGGGGGGGGAGCCGTCCTCTTCTTGCAGCTGATTGGAGCAGCCTGGCCCCGCCTCCGTCCCTGATTCGGAATGGGGGGGGGGAAATGCCTTTCTAGTCCCTCTATACGCGGAAGGGGATCGGCCCCACCCGCGGGGAGACTGTTGCGAGCCGTCCCGGAAGTGTATCGCCGCCGCTGGGGCTGCGGGGAGGGGTTTTCTGGGGACAAAAGGAGGAGCCCCTCCCCGCCCGGTCGCTTCTAGAGAATCTAGTCGAGGCGAAGCGGGAGGAGGCGAGGTCGTCTCCCGCTCGCTTCGGGAAGGGAGGGGAGATCGGGCTGGTGAAATGAAGCCTCCACGTGCAGGAGCAGTGTGTCTGAGAAGGCCGGGTGCCAGGGATGGGCGGCGGGGAACGAGCAGCTGACGGAGGCTTGTGAGCAAAAATTCGACTTTGTGAGCTCCTGCCACTGAAGTTGTGAGCGAGCAATTTGGCTACTGCATCAGTTAGTTTGCAATGGAGCCGTCCTTCCTGAGCTGAGGCAAAAATGTGTGAGCCGGAGGCTAAAAACCGGTGAGCTGGCTCACACTAACTCAGCTTAGAGAGAACACTGGTCCCGATCCACTCCTTGTGTCCTTTTAAAGGGAGGGGGGGCTGTCTAGCAGATATATTGTTAGCTGCCTTTGTGGCCCTTGTAAGGGTAGAAAGGCAAGATACATGTTGTTGTTGTTGATGATGATGATGATAATAGAGGAGATTGGATTTATACCCTGCCCTTCACAACCCCAAGGAGTCTCAGAGGGGCTTACAATCTCCTTCCTTTCCCCTCCCCACAACAGACACCCTGGGAGGTAGGTGAGGCTGAGAGAGCTCTTTCGAGGATTGCTCTGGACAGAACAGCTCTGAGAGAACTTGTGACTGACCCAAGGTCACACCAGCAGCTGCACATGGAAGGAGTGGGGAACCCGGTTCTCCCAGATTAGAGTCCGCGTTCCTAGCCACTACACCAAACTGGCAACAACAACAACAACAATAAATGTATTGTTTTACTATCTCTTTAATGTCCGTCCATTCTCCAAGGAGGGACAAATAATAAATTGTAGGCAGTTTCAGAGTTTCCCTCTCCCAGATTCCCCTAAGGTCTGCTCTTTGTAGTATTTCCACTTAAAAAAAAAAAAAACACTGACCCAAGGAAATGTGGGTCCTTTCTCCATTCGCAAATAGCTGGATCTGACTGGTCCAGCATTCCGGTTTCTTCCAGTTTGTCCCTCTTGCGGCTCCCTTGCCTAGCATTCTGGGGTATACTGTCTTTGAACATGGAGGCTCCACCTAGCTGTTCACCGATTTGCCACGCATCTCCCTTTTCAGTCCAGTCCCACTGGTGGCCTTGGCTACATCTTGTGGCAGTGAGTTCCGCAGATGAAATGTGTGCCAGGTGAAGAAGTTCGTTTCATGACTGGCTGTGGCAAAGTGTGGCGAGGTGACGTTACCAAAGATGGGTCCGTGCAGCATATTAGGGGTTCTTCTCCCCCCCACCACCCATGAAAAGAGGCAGACGCAGTGAGATAGCCAGCATCTCAAATAATGCATTTTCTTTCATGGTATGGGGAAGAGAGGAGCCATATCCCTGCTATTCTGTTCTTTGAACAGAAGCGATTCACAGTTTTAAAAAATCCCTGCATTTGCTCCTTTCCTCTAAAATATAATTTTATGAGTGTTTATAAGCCTTTGGTGACACAGATTCCTTTCCTTCACAAATACCCCACCTTTTGCCTCAATGGGGACCCAAAGTGAGCTTACATCGTTTGCCACTTCTCTATTTTATCCTCACAACAACCCTGTGAAGTAGGTTAGGCTGACAGGGTGCGACTGGCCCAAGACCACCCACCAAGCTTCCTGGAGGATTTGAATCTGGATCTACGGATCCTAGACTGACAGTCTAACCACTAGGCCACTCTGGGGCTCAGCGCACCTGTCTTGTGTACCTCTTCACCTTTAGGCTTTTTGTGGTTAACTTGCCAAGTATGACGGGAAAGCACTTTGGAAGATCCGCTGGCATACAGTGCCAAAAATCGCACCCTTTTCCTGACTTGCATGTGGCAGGCTCAGAGGTTAAGACGCTGAACTGCAGACCGGAAGGTCGGTAGCTCGGCAGTTCGAGACCCGAGTGCCGCATGACGGAGCGAGCTCCCGTCTCTGGCCCCAGCTCCTGCCAGCCTAGCAGTTCGAAAGCAAGAAATGGCAAGTAGATACAGGCACCGCTTTGGTGGGAAGGTATCAGCATTCCATGCGCCTCAGCGTCTAGTCATGCCGGCCACATGACCACGGAAAAGTCTTTGGACAGCGCTGGCTCTTCAGCTTGGGAACGGAGATGAGCACTGCACCCCTAGAGTCGGATTTGACTGGCTTTCAAGCAAGGGAAACCTTTACCTATTATTATTTATTAAATGTACAGACCACTCTTCCCTGAAGGCCTCAGGGCGTGCACAACAGATTAAAATACAAATAAAAGAGTTCCATTTACAATAAAATCAGCGACACTAATTGATGGCATAAAAGTGCGCTTCATTCCCTCCCTCCCTCAGGTGGGTCAGGGACCGGTCACGGAGGAAGCCAAAGTGAGAGCCACAGCGTGGGCCGTTACTGTCCTCAGCCACAGGCCCGGTGGAACATCTCTGTTTTACACGCCCTACGGAACTGAGCTAGGTCCCACAGGGCACGGATGTCCCCAAGTAGAGAGTTCCACCAGGCTGGGGCCAGCGCCGAAAAGGCCCTGGCTCTGGTCGAGGACAGCCACACCACCAATAGGTTTTGATCTGAGTGCAAGGCTCTTTGGGGAACATACTGGGAAAGGCGGTCCCGCAGGTACGCTGGCCCCAGACTGTTAAGGGCCCTAAAGGTCAACATCGAAAAAGTCAGCCTGTCTCCCCAAATCAGACCTGAGGTGGCTTACCTCATTCCCCTCTCCTCAGTTTTATCCTCACAACAACCCTGTGAGGTAAGTTTGACTAAGAGAGTGTCCCTGGCCCAGCAAGCTTTCACGGAACAAGTAGGGATTCGAACCTGGGTCTCCCAGCTACTGGCCCGGCACTCTTCACCGCTACACCACACTGGCTCTTTAATGAACTCATTCCCGTACAGTAGCATTTTAAAAACAAGCCAAGCCTTTTTTTCAGTTGTCTGGGGCAAAAGGATTCTGCGTTTTTAAGGGGCGTGCTGTGAAATCTGGGTGTTTCACCCTTGCATTTGGTCTACAAAATCAACAGTGGGGAGACTTTTATGTTGGGTAGCAGCCTGTTCTTTAAAATCTAGTTGGGGTTTGCCCATTGATCTCCAGAGAAAGCGGCTTCTTGTGTTTTGGCTTGTTTGTCTTAAGTCTTAAACTTCAAAGCAGCCAACAGGGGGAAGTGGTTTGCTTAAACCTAAAAGGAGCTTTATTTTCAACTATAGAGAAAATCGGGGGGGAGGGGGGGGAAGGTAGATTTTGTGGGTCAAACGGAAAATGTAATATATAAAATGTACCGCTCTCTTAACCGTGGTTTTCAATATATGTTTAGATAGCTCAAGCCAAGATAATCTGCCATAGTTAAAAAATCGCTATACGGTGATACTGAGCTTATGGACACTGTATTTTAAATAGGTTTTAAATTCAAATCTTTATTTTTGTATGTTTTGCATTCTGTATGCTTGTAAAAGGAGCTGCGGTGGCTCAAGTGGTTAAGACGCTGAACTGCAGGCTGTGGAAGGTCGGTAGTTCAGCAGTTCGAGACCCGAGTGTGCTGCATGACGGAGTGAGCTCCCGTCTCTAATCCCAGCTCCTGCCAACCTAACAGTTCGAAAGCAAGAAACTGCAAGTAGATAAATAGGTACCACTTCGGTGGGAAGGTAACAGCATTCCGTGCGCCTTGGTGTTTAGTCATGCCGGCCACATGACCACGGAAACGTCTTCGGACAGCGCTGGCTCTTCGGCTTTGAAACGGAGATGAGCACCGCAACCCGAGAGTCGGATTCGACTGGCTTTCGAGCAAGGGAACCTTTACCTTTACCTTTATGCTTGTAAAAACTTCTGTTATAACTATATGTATGTGGCTGGTCTAGCGACCGTAATAAATTGTACTACTACTACACAGTGAGTGTAATATACTATATCTGAAAAATACATTGTATGATATACTACTACTACTATTATTTATTTATTTATTTATTATATTTATATCCCGCACTCCCCGCGAATGGGCAGCTTACACTTTCGGCACCAAGTGCCTGGTCATATAAAACATTTAAAAACAGTTAAAACCAACATACAATTAACAATTAACAATTAAACAATTGAAGTGCTCGCAGCTATGATCGTTCAATAAGTTAAAGGTGGCGTGCTATAAAATGTAATGCTGAAGTCCCAGATAACCGTGTTCTGGCCTCCCACGAAGCTGTAGCTCGATCTCCATGTAGGGCCGGCCTACTACCATAGATGTTAATAGTAATAATAGTTGGTGGTAGTGGTGGGCGGCTCCTAGTTGAAAGCCTGGTGGAAGAGCTCCGTCTTGAAGGCCCTGCAGAAATGCACAAGGTCCCACAGGGCCCTGATCTCCTCCGGGAGCTCGTTCCACCAGAGAGGAGCCACCACTGAAAAGTCCCTGGCCCTAGTAACAGTGAGCCTGGCAACCTTAGGGCCTGGAGTAGTTACACAACGTTGTGACCCTCTCTGGGGTATGTATGGGGAAAGGTGGTTCCTCAGGTATGTTTGACCCTGGCCCTATAGGGCTTTAAAGGTAAGTACCAGCACCTTGAAGTGAATTCGGTATACTATTGGCAGCCAGTGCAGTGCCTTCAGCACCGGCCAGATGTGCTCCCATATAGGGAGGCCCATCAAGAGCCTAGCCGCGGTATTCTGCACTAGCTGCAGCTTCCGGATTTGCGACAAGGGTAGCCCCATGTAGAGAGCGTTACAGTAGTCTAGATCACTGTATACTATATTACACCCACTGTATAGCCTTAATATGGGGTAATACAATGTTTTTCAGATATAGTATAGAAAATCGGCTCTGTTTCGGTCTCACCCCATGGATCAAATGGTCTCCCCCTTTTATCTTCACAACAACCCTGCAAAGTTAGCTGAGCGGAGAGATAACATCTGGCCTACGGATAAAATCGGGGACGGAGAGCCATGCACCTTGCTATGATATCCTCAGTGGCAGTACAGGATAAAATTGTCCTGGGTTGGTGGGTAGATAGATAGGAACGTCTCTTCTCTTTGCTTTGCGGACTCTAGTCATACCAAGGCAGAAGCAGCTGTATTTTCTTTTCTTTCCTCAAATTGTTCAAACGTGGGAGGGCTTCTGGAGTTCTGGCTGCACCAGTGGACCTCCTGGTGGCACCTGGGTTGGGGCCACTGTGTGACATAGATGGGCCACTGGCCTGATCCAACATGGCTTCTCTTATGTTCTTATGTTACGTTCTCTTAAATTTGCTTAGAAAGGCCAAGAGTTTATATCAGGCTGGGAATGGCTAGCAGCCAGTGGAGGGATCTTCTCCATTTACTGTCAGGTACATCCATGTAATTTCTTGCACTGTTTCTGGCCAGTGTTCTCTCTAAGTCGAGTTAGTGTGAGCTAGCTCACAGTTTTTTAAGCCTCCGGCTCACACGTTTTTGTCTTTGCTCGGGAAGGGATGGCTCCAGAGCAAACTGATTTATGCAGTAGTCAAATCACCCGCTCGCAACTCTAATGCCAGTCGCTCACAAAGCAGAATGTTTGCTCACAAGACCCTCAGCTTAGAGGGAGCATTGGTACTGGCCTATAATTAAGAGGTCCATTCACAGACTGAAGTGAGGGAGGGGAGGGGCCATGGCTCGGTGGCTGAGCATCTGCTCAGGATACTGAAGGTCCCAGGATCATCCCTGGCATCTCCAGTTTTAAAGGATCTGGCCAAAGGTGATGTGAAAGACCTCAACCTGAGATCCCAGAGAGCTGCTGCCAGTCTGAGTAGACAATACTACACCGAGCGTCTGATTCGGTATAAGGCAGCTTCACGTGGGTTAATGTGAGCTATTTAGCAACGTGGCACATGCTGGTTCCGTCTTCTGATCTCTGAGTCTGTTAGTCTCACATGCAAATGCAACCCTCTGGTTTCTGCCATACGTTTTCTGCCACTCGTGACATCAGAAATCTGATAGTCCCAGCTATGAACTTTCTGGCTGGAAAATCATTGATTCCAGGCAGTAGCTTTCAAAATTCCTGCCCTCAGGGCACCATTGCTGTCTGGGTGGGGCTGCTGACGAACCAAGCCTGATTGCAGACATTCCAAAGCCCATTTGCAAGGCTGGGCATCTCTCCTCGATGGAGTAACAATTCTCACCTGACTTAGCATTTGTATAGTGCTTTGGGCATATATAATTTCAGTATATACAGGCCTATAGCCAGGATGTTGTGGTTTGTGGGGCAAATATTTTTCTGGTGGGGCTGAAGTTCTCAGTGCAGAAAGACAAGCCATGGAGCCAACAGAAAGCTGTGACCAGGATAGATCTCTAAATTGCAAGCTGTGGACCACTTTAGACCACTGTTCTCAGCCGCTGCAAGTTAATCACTTCTGCCAGCCTAAGCAACAATTCTGAGAAGAAGCCAGCAGGTGGGGCTGGTGACTTCTATAGTCAAGAAAGCTAACACTTAGGCAGAAAAACTCTCTTCAAGGAGACGTTTCTTGACACAGAGTTAGAAGGGATCATAGAGGTCACCTACTCCAACCCCCTTGGGGAATTAGTCAACTATAGCACCCCACTCTCCTTAAAGGAGTGCACGCCTTTAAAATGTTTTTAAATGATTGGGGGGAAAGCATTTACAGGAGAAATTATTGTGGGGCTATGCCTTAAGAAAGGGGGTGGAACCCCCAAAAGCCCCACTGTAGCTACGAGCCTGAGTATATATCACCTTGGCATGTTTTGATCATGGCAACAGCCCTGTAAGGTATGCCAGTATGATTATTCCCATATTGCAGTGGAGCGGGGCAGAGAGGAGATTTGAACTGGTGGCCTCCCAGACAGCAACACAGATATTGAGCTGTGTCAAAATGTTATTTTATTATGTAGGTTTTGATTTGTTAGCCACCCTGGCGGCCCTCATGTGATATGAGTTTTGTTAAATAAACAAAAGGTGGATGTCACATATGTAGTTTCCGGGCTTCCATTGAAATTGCATTTGTGTTTTTAGCTTTGCAACATCCCTGCGAGGTAGGTTAAGTGGCAAGGTTTGTTAATCTACCTCTTTCCCCTAGCTTTCTTCTAGGGAGCTTAAGGTCGGGGTAGTAAGGTCAGGGCTCTCAGGCCGTGCTCCATCCCCTAGAGTTGAATTGGGTCCCGCCGATCGATGCCAGAACGAGACTTTTTGCAGATCAGTTTTCTTTTTCAGAGTGTATTTACGAAGTAACCCGATTTATCGATCTTGAATCTCCGTTCAATACTACATTATTTTGTTACATGTTCTTCCTTCACTGTTGCGAGAAAATGGGAACAATTTTCACCTCCTGAAATGTAAGTGAGCAAGGGAACAGAAAATAAGTGTGT
>NW_015174869.1:209883-212033 GCF_001447785.1 Gekko japonicus | reverse complement strand
TGTGTGGAGGACTGCTGCAGGTGGCAAGGCATGGTTGTTCTTCACGAAGAGTAATTCCTTGCACTGAGAAAGCTAGCATGTCATGGCGAAGACGGAGCATTCGAAAGTGCAATACCCGTCTGTGGGAGAAGCTTTGTGTAGCGTGGCAGGAAGGGTTACAGTAGTTCAGAAAAGCATTCTGGGTAACTTTGGGTGTTTCAGGACTTCTGTCTGGTTATAAAACCACATGCTCATGAATTGTCAGTCTCCAAAGTCTTTTAGGCCCAACCTGATTTTGCCTTCCTTCCCGGCCTGTAATATCAGGCCCTTTGTTATTGAGGAAGGGGTATGGGTTTGAAATGGACCTTCTACATTCTGCATTGTGGGTTTAACCAGGACTGGAGGTCAGCGTCTGTGAAAACATAGAAAACCCGCTTCAGCGCTAAACGTGCTGACGTGAAATTCTTGACACATGCATCTAGGATCCTAGTTTGACTGTGACTAAAAGGCAAAGCTGTTGAGAACTTTGTTGGTTTTTTTTCCAGAGAGTGGAAATTTCCTAATTAATCCAGATGCAGCATTATGAAAATCGTCTGTCATGTATTAGAGTTGCCAGTTCCAGGTTGAGAAACTCCTGGAGATTTGGGGGTGGAGCCTGGAAAGCAAGGGACTTTGGGGAAGGGGTACAATGCCATGGAGCCCACCCTCCAAAACATCCCTTTTTTTCAGGGGAACTGATCTCTGTAGTCTGGAGATGAGCAGTAATGGGGGGGGGCAGGTCTCACCTGGAGGCCGGCATCCCTCATTCATGTGCAGAAAGGCTAATTGTGTAAATGCACCAAAAGACGCCTCCCCAATTCAGTATTGGCAAGCAGAACCCAGTATCTGGAAGCAGAAACGGCACTTCCACTTCTGTTCACACTGTGTCCTGCTATTAAAAAGCGATTCTGTAATTTATCGGCCTGTTTTATAGAATTTTTAAACAGAATAAAACTTTGTGCTTTCTGGGGCATACGGTATTCGCTTTCAGTGGTGAAGTTTTAAGTGGGCACAATGTACCCGTTTTGGTGCTGGGGATGCCAGCCTCCAGGCAGGACCTGGGGGTCCCCTGAAATCACACCACATCTCCAGACTACAAATTTCAGTTCCTCTGGAGAAAGTGGATGCTTTGGAGGATGGACTTTGTGGCACTGTGCCCCAATGAGGCTCCTGCCAACCTAGCAGTTCGAAAGTAAGAAATTGCAAGTAGATAAATAGGTACCACTTTGGTGGGAAGGTAACAGCATTCCGTGCGCCTTGGTGTTTAGTCATGCCGGCCACACGACCACGGAAACGTCTTCGGACAGCGCTGGCTCTTCGGCTTTGAAACGGAGATGAGCATCGCAACCCTAGAGTCGGATTCGACTGGCTTTCGAGCAAGGGAACCTTTACCTTTACCTTTACCCCAATGAGGTCCCTGTCCTCCCCAGGCTCCATCCCCAAATCTCCAGGAGTTTCCAGCCAGGATCTGGCAACCCAACCCCCCCTCCCCTGCCAGTGGCCAGCTTGCACAGTTTGGTTACCTGGTATTTTAAGATTTCTTTCACGCAGTGTTGTCGGTTCCCATCATCTCAGTTCATTCAGGAGGCTCCATACCGGGAAGACCAGTGTTATTCCCACGCCAAGGGAAATTGACTACAGTAATCTAAAGCGAGTAGCCACGTTTCCTCTTTGTCAGAGGGCTGGGATCCAAGCCGGAATCGCGCTTTGACGTCGGCTCGAGAGGAGTGTGTGTGTTTGTAGGAAGCGAGACTGCAGTTGGGAAACTCGGTCGCTGGCGGGAGGCGAGGCGACCTTCCTCGTCCCGTAACCCCGCCGGCTTTAAATGAAAGCCGGCAAGGTCCTAAAGCAGTGCGGGAAGGCGAATGCGTGCAAAAGCCACCGACTTTGGAGGGCATTTTATTATTATTATAATTTGTAGTTGTAGTAGTAGTATTGCATCGGCTTTTGTGCGTTGGAAACCTGTTGCCCCCCTCCTGGGTGGTGTTTTTTTTTTTTGCATAACAACAGTGGCGCGGATGGCCTTGCTTCACTTCACCGAACTTCCGGGAAAGGGATCGGTGGTGGTGGAGAGGTGTTCAAGCGCGATCTGCAATTGTAGGAGGCTACTTAGCCCCCCCCCCCGTCGCCTC
>NW_015174869.1:182363-208678 GCF_001447785.1 Gekko japonicus | reverse complement strand
TTCTCCTCCGCCTCTCCCCCAGCTTTTATATCCCCCCCAACTATGCCTTTTGAGCTTCTCTTCGGTTCCATTCTCCAGCTTTTTCTATTCTCTTTCCTTCTCTCCCCTCCCCCCACGTGCATTTTACTGTATATTCAGGCTCTTCTCCTCCGCCTCCCCCCAGCTTTTATATCCCCCCCAACTATGCCTTTTGAGCTTCTCTTCGGTTCCATTCTCCAGCTTTTTCTATTCTCTTTCCTTCTCTCCCCTCCCCCCACGTGCATTTTACTGTATATTCAGGCTCTTCTCCTTTCCCCACCCCAACTTTTATATCCCCCCCAACCAATGCTCCCTCTAAGCTGTGGAGTCCTGTGAGCAAAAATTCTACTTTGTGAGCTCCTGGCATTAAAGTTGTGAGCGAGTGATTTGGCTACTGCATTATTTAGTTTCCTCTGGAGCCGTCCTTCCTGAGCCAAGACAAAAATGTGTGAGCCGGAGGCTAAAAACTGAACTAGCTCACACTAACTCAGCTTAGAGGGAACACTGCTGTGCCTTTTGATATATTCGTCCCATTCCCAAGCCTTTTCTATTCTCTCTCCTTCTCCTCCCACCGCATCATGCATTTCAATATCCCCCCCTTTTCCAGATTGCTTTTCAGTCCCCTCCCCCGCACATAACCTCCAGGGTGTTTTTCGTTTCAGAACAGCAAGGCAGTGATCCCAACTCTTCTTTCATTGGTGTTTGCAGCCACAATCCTTTGCATGTGGTTTACACAGGAGGAAGCCCATCTCTCTTTCCCCTGTGCGGCTTTCAGTTGGTTTTCTTTATTAGAGTTCTTGGTCTCTGCCCACCCAGAGGGTCTTGTTCTTTTAAGGTCAACCTGCCAGCTCCTGTTTAACTGCTGATGGGGGGGGGGGATTTGGAACTTTGTGGAGAAGCAAACGTGCACGGGGGCTAGCTTAATATGTAAAGCTTGGACTTCCCCACTCCATTTTGGATTCTCTCGAGGGAACAAGTGTCGGATCAGCCTGTTAGGGGTCCTCCGTTGCCCACACGACCCTGTCAAAAGTGTGAACAGAAGAGAGGGCCCTTGCCTTCTTATCACGGCCTTTCTTAGTCCTGCTGATAGGTGGACTGCTGTTCCCCTGATCGTTTTCCAAAGACAATTTCAACTCTCCCCTCCCCTCCCGTTTCATTCTCTCTCTCATTATCCCTTGCCGTGATCCCTTTTAGCTGCATCCTGGCCTTTCAGCCTTCTGTTTTCCTTCAAGCGTTTGCCCACCTGCGGCTCTTTCCTTTCAAACACCGCCCCCCCCCCTCCTTTGAAGGCGGCGAAAGCTTGGGCGGCTGAAAGAGGGTGGAGAGACTTTTTTTTTTTTGCCAGTGTGGGCACAGAGCGCCCGGTTGGCTGGGAAGCTGGACTAGCTCAGGGACGTCCTTCCTCTCCTTGCCACGTGCCTGAGAGGAGACACATCTGGGGAAGCCGTGGCAGCCTCGGGCACCGTGCCTGGAGACAGTAAAAAAAAACAACCCAAAAAAACTGGAGAGGTCATCTGAGGGCATCAGGCTGAAATGGGGCGATTGCCGGTGACCAGAGAGACCTCGGCAGCCGCTTGCAGAGTCTCCGCTTGCACCTCAGCCAATTACTTCACACCCACCCTTAATCACCGTCCTCTGGTGGTGCTTTCTGTCCTCAGGTGCTCCGCCTGAGTGAGGCATGCTAATAAAAAAACAGAAACACTCAGCCAGACAGCATGGTATATCGAAATGAGCTTCACCACACCACTACTAAATCCCACCCCTTCCACAGTTGGCTGCAACAGTTCTTCAGATGGGCCGTTCAGTGTAATTTGGGACGAATTTGGGGAAACTGGCAGGTGTCTTCCTTGCTTTGCTTTCAGGAGTCCAGAATCTTTATTCATCCTGCAGGCAGGAACAGACAAATGAGTTTGGTTTGAGTGAGCGCCTTTCGTGGAGCAATTAGATTCGAATCCCGTAGCTCCTTAGAGACCAAGGAGAGCGTCAGGGTTTAAGCTTTCGATAGTCGAAGCTCCCCTTCGTCAGACATGTGTTGAAATGGACCTTACTATTTTCCCTGAATAAACATGCTAGTTTTCAAATTTCTTCCACCTATCCCTTCCCTCCATTGCTGGGAAAAAACTTGCTTTGGTGTAGTGGTTAAGGGAGCGGACTCTGATCTGGGTGAACCGGGTTTGGTTCCCCACTCCTCCAATTGCACCTGCCAAATGACCTTGGGCAAGCCATAGTTCTGATAAGAGCTGTTCTTGAAAAGAGCAGTTTCTGTCAGAGCTCTCTCAGCCCCACCTACCTCACAGGGTGTCTGTTGTGGGGAGGGGGAGGGAAAGGACTTTGTAAGCCACTCTGAGACTCCAAGTGAAGGGCGGGGAATAAATCCAATCTTCTTCTTTAAATATTTTAAATGCCCCTAAATTAATTTTATTTATTTAAAACACTTATTAGGTGACACCTAAGAAACTATTTAGGTGTCGAGTTGTTCCCTGTTGTGGCTGCAAATAAGTCTCGCAGTCCACAAAGCAAAAAAAACACAACTTTTTAGAGATTACAGGAGACCCTTTAAGTTTCCCTTTTAATGTCATTTATGCTGCTTCTTTGTATGAAGCCCAAGCACCTGAAGTCAGTGGACTTCCTTCGTAGCACACATCTTTAGGATTGCAGAGATGTCCCCCTCTGGGCAAAATGTTCTCCAATTACATCTTGAGAGGGATTTTGCTTATCTGCTTACTGCGAAGAAGAATGATGCGCCAGAATGATGCGCCGTGAAGCTGATTTTCTCACTTTTGTCGTAACTCTCTTGTCAATATCCTTACCCTCCCTTTCTGTACTTGGAGGGAGCTGACACGAAATCAGTGAAGTAGAGTTGCGGTAACATTCGCTCGCGAATAGTAGAATTTTACAGATAGAATTTATTATGCAGCCGCTTCTGTTAAATGACCACTGGCCTGTTTGGCATCAGTTGTTACAGCACATTGTCCTTTTGTTGATAGAAAAAACAGCTTACAAAGTTTCAGGAAACAGGGGATTAAATTCTGACCGCAGTATATTCCTGTTCCTGAATTGTCAAGTCCTTGTCTTTCAGATGTGGGCTTATGAAATAATGGTTTGTTGTTTCGAACAAGTTTGCTTTTTTAGCACTCTGTATGAGTGTAAAGTAGCATCTGGTTTGCCATTGCCTCATTCTCCGTCCGCGGATAGGTGGTTTTTCTAGAAATGTTGATGCCATGGGGAAAACAAATAACACCCTCCCCCGTAAAAACTGGACGTCTTGGAGGGGATTGCAAATATTGCAGTGTTTGCCATCGTGTTAAACCTAAACTTAACCTTGCCATAGAACAAAGTTTGAGTCCAGTGGCACCTTTAAGACCATCAAAGTTTTATTCAAGGTATCAGCTTTCATGTGCATGCAGACTTCTTCTGTATCTTGAAGAAGTGTGCATGCACACGGACGCTTATACCCAGAATAAAACTTTGTTGGTTTTAAAGGTGCCTGTAATGATTAAGGTTTTGGTGTGTGTGTTTTTTTAAATGTTTACTGTATAAATAAATCATTACTTGTTTAAACTTATCACAGCAATCAGAACCGTCCTTCCTCAGGGCCACATAGTCCTCTGAAGTGCCCAGACACTGGGTCGTTCTACCAAAATAGAGAGAGTTGGAATTTTTAATTCCTGGTGGCAGCAGAAATCTACCAGTACACAGAGTGTGTCTTAAAGGAGAAACAGTATTCCCAATAAATGAGGACGTCACAGTGCCACTGGACGCAAACTTTGTTCTGCCACGTCAGACCAACACGGCTACCCACCTGAATTAACCTTGCTGTGCTAGAGAGCATGGAATGGCTCACTCGTAGCACGGTGCATAAAACTGTACACTCTGGCGCCTTCATAACATTTTAAACATGCGGATGCCCTAGTTTAGTTAAAATAATTGCAGCTGTGCCCAGCACTAGAGAGGGAGAGAGGTGAGAATTGTTGCAATCAGTGCTGCCTAACCACATACAGCTTTGTTTTTGCCATTTGAAACTTAGCCATCCGCAGCAACATGTCCATTGCAGTTTCAGAGGGCAACCGTGTTGGCCTGAAGCAGCAGAGCAGAGTTGGAGTCCAGTGGCACCTTTAAGACGAACAAAGTTTTATTCAAGGCATACGCTTTCGTCTGTATCCGAAGAAGTATGCATGCACATGAAAGCTTATACCCAGAATTAAACTGTAAAGGTGCCACTGGACAAACTTTGTCCTGCAGTAGGTCATTTACATTCAAGTCCAGTAGCAGCTTTAGAGACCAGCAAATGTTTCAGGGTATAAGCGTTGGAGAGTCAGAGCTCCCTTCGTCAGACGCCCTTGTAGTTCCTGCCCTCTCTCTCCTGATGTGGTGGTGATCCTTCTGCAATGTCTGGGTCAGGGTAGGGAGAGGTGAAAAGGTTAACTCTAGTGGGTCAGGTCAAGGGGATGGTCGATCCCAGCGCGGTTGGTTTCTTGTACTTTCCAGAAAACTAGACCGGAGTCCCCAAAGGAAGGCAAGCATCGGGTCATAAACAAAGAAGGCCCTTGTAGGCTGTTTCTCGGCATTTCCTAATTTTCTGTAGGAAAATCTTAGGGAGGGGGAATCCTGGGGAATGGCGTGTACCAAATTTTTCCATTGTTTCCTCCTCTAGGCCTTTATATCTCCGTCCATCCTCCGAACCAACATAGAGTTTGTAATTGTTTACTGTGTATGTTCTGTAGTTGTTTGGATGCTATTTAACATCTACATGTCCAGATTGCCCGGAGGCATGGGCTGGGTTGTCACCAGTATGCGGATGACACCCAGCTCTATCTGTTGTTGGGCGGCCAGTCACACTCTAGTCCGGGAGATCTGGACCTGTCATTGAAAGCTGTGGCTAGACTGAGTCGATTGAAATTGAATCCGATGAAGACGGAGGTCTTGTGCCTGAGTCAGAGTGGACCAGGGTTAGGGATCCCACTCCTGACCTACGATGGGGCGCCATTGGTGCCAGTGACGGAGGTTAGGAGCTTGGGAGTGCTCCTGGATGCCTCCTTAACGATGGAGGCCCAGGTAGCAGCCACTGCCAAATCAGCCTTTTACCATCTACGGCTGATTAGGCAGTTGGTTCCCTTCCTTGAATGCAATGACGTGGCAACAGTGATCCACGCAATGGTCACCTCGAGATTGGATTACTGCAATGCTCTCTACATGGAGCTGCCCTTGTCCCAGATCCGGAAGCTGCAGCCGGTGCAGAACACAGCGGCGAGGCTGTTGCTGTGCCTTCCTGTGTGGGAACACATCCAGCCCGCCCTAAGAGCGCTGCACTGGCTGCCAATAGCATACCGGATTCGGTTCAAGGTGCTCGTTTTGACCTTTAAAGCCCTATATGGTCGGGGACCTGCTTACCTGAGGGGACCGCCTGTCCTCGCTTGTTCCCTAGAGGGCACTAAGATCCGGATCCCAACACCGCCTGGTTCCCCCGGGCCCTAAAGAAGCCAGGCTAGCGGTGATGAGGGCCAGGGCCTTTTCTGTGGCAGCCCCGCACTGGTGGAATTTGCTCCCGGAAGACATCAGGGCCCTGTGGGACCTTCTGCAGTTCCGCAGGGCCTGTAAAACGGAGCTCTTCCACCAGGCTTTTGATTAGGGGGCCGCCGGTAACATCGTGGTCCTGGCCCTAATGTCAGCACCAAAGTAACATCAGCACCAAAGTAACATCAGCACCAAAGTAATATCTGATAGCCTGGTAAGGAACCTGGAATATGGCGATGGTTATATCTGGATGCCGAAAGAATGCCGCCATTGTTTACCTGCACTGCTAGCACTTTGCATTTTGTTGTGGTTTAAACTGTTTTAATATTTGTATAATGTATTTTTATATATATGTGACTGAAAGCCGCCCTGAGCCTGCCTTCGCGGGGAGGGCGGGATAGAAATAAATAAAGTAAATAAATAATATTTGAGCGGGGAAGGGCTCGAAAAGGGAACTTTATCCTGTTTCAAGTCTGAATTCTAGACCTCTTTGCATCCGGGCCTGATTTTGGGTTGCCAACCTCCAGGTAGCACCTGGAGGACCCCCCCCCCACTATGACAGTTGATCTTCAGGTGTCAGGATCAATTCCCCTGGAGAAAACGGCTGCTTTGCAGGGTGGATTCTATGATGTTATACCCTGTTGAGGTCCCTCCCCAGGCTCCCCCCCCCCAAAAAAAAAAATCCAGGTATTTTCCAACCCAGAAGCCAGCCTGATTTGAAATGGGACTTATGTCCATTCCCCACTGCTACGCTGCCTTCTTTGGTAATCTTTTCTTCCCCCCTTCCGCCACAACAACAGCTTGTCTTTGGGTGGCGAAGGGGGAGTGTAATTAGCAGTGGAGGAAGCCTCATTAAACACACAGTAGGCCCAATCATTTGAGCAGCTTCGGTTTCCATCTTTCCCTGCTGCCGCTTCCCGCCAAGGCTGGTGCGAATCCCCAAGTTTTTCTCCCGTTTCCCCGTTCAGTTTGGGAGACTTGAGAAACCCTGGTAGGAAAGGCTGGCAGGAGGCATTGCATTTGCGGGTTTAATGAGCACTCCCCCCCACACACACACACCCAGTTGCTAGTTACTTCTTTTCTTAAAGGTAAGGTTAGTTGCTTGGAAGATAACTCTCCACGGAGGATACGGTTGATTGTGTGTGGTGGGGGGTGTATCCCTTCTGAGTGCTCACAGAAGCCTTCAAGCACTTTCAAATGCTCAGCAGTGAAGCTTGCTTAAAAAGGGTGAGAGAGCAATGTGCCCTCTAAGCTGTGTCTTGCGAGCAAAAATTCTACTTTGTGAGCTGCTGGCATTAAAGTGGTGAGCGAGCGACGATACCCCTCAGGAAATAGACGCTCTACACCTTTGGTAACAATCGAATTTGTATTGGTGCTTATTATCATTAAATACTATTGCTTGTTTAGATACATTAAAGACTGTTGTTAAGAAAAGTAGGACACTGTGATGGAAAGTGTGATACTTAGAATGCATGGTTAAATGTTCAAGTAGTTCAATACTTACAATGTATTTAAGTTAACGGTTACACACCTGATCAATAACTGCAATTGTTTTGATACACCAACTCACAAATGTAAACCAATCTGTTATCAAGTTTTTATGTATCAATAAAAGTATATTGTATATAAAAAAAGTTGTGAGCGAGCGATTCGGCTGCCCCATAAATCAGTTTGCTCTGGAGCCCTCCCTCCTGAGCTAAGACAAAAAAGGTATGAGCCGGAGGCTAAAAAAACATGAGCTAGGTCACACTAACTCAGCTTGGGGGAAACAGTGCTGGAGAGGTCTTCCCGTCTAGCAATAACCTTTCATCGTCAATAAGTCAGTTTTGTCTGTGCAATTAAATGTTTAAAGGGACCAGTGTTCCCTCTAAGCTGAGTTAGTGTGAGCTAGCGCACAATTTTTTAGCCCCTGGTTCACACATTTTTGTCTCAGCTCAGGAAGGATGGCTCCAGAGCAAACTAATTTACGCAGTAGCTAAATCGCTCGCTCACAACAACGTTAATGCCAGGAGCTCACAAAGTAGAAGTTCTGCTCATAAGACTCCACAGCTTACAGGGAGCATTGAAAGGGATATGTTTGGTTCTGCTAGAACGAATATGAGAAGTTGGCGTAAAACCAGAAGAGGGGTCATTTAAAAGAAAAGAAGGAATCATCAGAGAGACTTCCTGACCTCGGGGTTTAGCAAGGCGATCAGTTCTGCTCTCAGTTTTTGAGGAGTCCCTCTGCTAGATGTCACACAGGCAGGGGCCAAATGCATTGCTGTTTTGATCACCGCGAGTTGTCTGGGATCCTCAGATATGGATTGCATGGTAAATCTTTGCAGCTCTTTAGATCGTTCTGTCTGGAACTGATTAGGGGCACCCACTGGCTGAAGCATTGTACATGTCGAATGTAAGCAAGCAAGACCTTTACAGGGAGGGGCTTTGGCTCAGTGGGAGAGCATCTGCTTGGCATGCATAAGGTCCCAGGTTCAATCCCTGGCATCACCAGTTTCAATGGACCAGACATTAGGTGATGTGAAAGTCCTCTGCCTGGTACCCTGGTGAGCTGCTGCTGGTCTGAGTAGACAATATGAACATTGGGACAGTGGTCTGATTCAGTGTAAGGAAGTGTCACGTGTTCATCTGTTTTGTATGCAGAAGGTTGCAAGTTCAGATCCTCGGCATCTCCAGTTAAAAAGGACCAGGCGGTAGGCGATGTGCCGGATCTCCGCCGGAGACCCTGGAGAGCCACCGCTAGTCTGAGTAGACAGTACTGACTCTGATGGACCAAGGCTCTGATTCAGCCATAAGGCAGCTTCACTTGTGTATCCATGTCCTCTGCTGGAAAGGGATGCAATTTGTGCTTCTAGAAGATTTGGAGTGCAGTCCTCTGAGCATGTTTGCTCAGAAATAAAAGCACACTGAGTTCAACGGGGCTTACTTCCTAGCCTAGGCTACAGACCTCCGCACATTAACCCGTGAGTCAGCCCAACTGAACTCAGTAGGTCTTCTCCACAAACATGTATAGGATTGTACCATCAGGGAAGCAGGGAGGAACGCCTATTGCTGCTCTGGCATAAACTCTAGGTTTTAAATCTTCCTTCCGCTCTGTGCCTCCGCCTGCTGTTCTTGTACAGCCCAATCCCAAAAGCTATAAAATGCAGAGTTTTAAAGGTCTCTCTTTCCCCAGACCCAAGGTATGCAGACGCTTGGAAGTAGCTTGCTCTGTTCACAGCCCTTTTGCAGAAAGATGCATGTCTGAATCAGTGCACTTAAACTTGCATAATTGGACTCACGGAATGAAAAACGTCCCTGCTGTACTGGCATTTCGACAAGTGGTTTCAGGGAAACGTGTGTGCATCAGTTGCATTGTGCACGTCTGCAAATCCAGTTCCCCAGGAAGAGGTTTGTGGTTGTCATTGGCAACCCGCCACCCGTGTCGGTGGAATCTTGGTTATTTATTATTATTATTTAGAAAATGTATATGCACCACCTCCCCAGAGACCTGCTTGAGGTGGCATACAGCGTAAAACAGTTTTTTTTAAAAAATAACATAAGAATTGTCACTATAAACAGCAAACCACAGCTTTTAAGCACCCTGAAGCGATATCCATTAAAAAACCCCGTAACAGCTACAATAGTTGGAAGGAACCCCTCAGTTAAATGCTTGGATAAAAAGAAAGATCTTGGTCTAGTCTCTAAAGGTGATACTGAGCAAGCATCAGTGGTGTGGGTATTCCTATTACGGTGGAGTGGGACCTATTACAGTTCTGCAGGGCCTGTAAAATGGAGCTGTTCCGCCAGGCCTTTTTGGGTGAAGCAGCAGGTGTCCTATTATTCCACCTGTTGGCCTCCCCTGCTGAATACCTTCCATCCTCAAATGGCCCATCAGGCGAAGACCCACAGTCTGGTCTATGGCCTAGCGGCAGTGTTCCCTCCAAGCTGAGTTAGTGTGAGCCAGCTCACAGTTTTTTAGCCTCCGGCTCACGCGTTTTTGTCTTAGCTCAGGAAGGAGGGCTCCAGAGCAAACTAATGTATGCAGCCGCCAAATCGCTCGCTCACAGCTCTAATGCCAGTAGCCAGGTCATGCCATTTGAGCTATGGCTGTAGCGCACGAATCAGCTGAAATTGATGAAAGGTGCTATGTTCTGTGGAGGAGACCGGAGTGTCCAGCAGTATCTCTCGTTCTACCTTCTTGAATGAGTGGCAGTCATGCCTTTGATTATTCTGCGGTAACCTTTGGTGCCACAACGGCTGATTTCTGGGTTAGCCCGAACGTGAGCGTTAACTTTTGCTTCCTGTTTCTTTTCTTTTTTTAAAAAAAAAAGTTGGATCGCGAAGCGTTCCTTATGGGCCTCACAGAATACATTAAATTCTGGAATGAAGAGGATCATGTTGAAACTGGCGCTCGAAACAGCCTGGCTTCCAGGATTTATGAATAGTTTTCTGTCTTGATCGCTGTTGGGATTTGATCCGGCCTTCGGGAAGCGTTTGTGAATCTTGAAGCCAACGTAGAAAATGCACAGCTTTGGAATATGCATTACCTTTACTTTGTCAGACTGGGATATGTTCTTAGGCTATACTTCCCCCACCCCCACACACTTCTTTCCAATCCCTGTGTGCTGTTGTGCCTAAACAGTGGTCTGAAATCCAGTAGGTAGTGTCTCCATGCGCTAACTTGCTTGGGGTTTTCTATATGGAAATCAAAGGCATTGCTTTCATAGTATCCTCTGGATTTCTGTTGCTTGCATATAGATCGGACTGTTACCAGTTTGGTGTAGTGGTTAAGTGCACAGACTCTAATCTGGGAGAACCGGGTTTGATTCCCCACTCCTCCACTCGCAGCTGCTGGATGACCTTGGGCAAGCCGTAGTTCTGTCAGAGGTGTTCTTGAAAAGAGCAGTTTCCGTCAGAGCTCTCTCAGACCCACCTACCTCACAAGGTTTCTGTTGTGGGGAGGGGAAGGGAAAGGAGTTTGTGAGCCGCTCTGAGACACCTTTGAGTAGTAAAGGGCGGGGTATAAATCCAATCTCTTCTTCTTACCTGAGTCCTGTACACTGTGATTTTTTTAATTTAATTTTTTGTGTGTGTGTATAACAAGGGTGCATATTTTTATGTCCAGAAAGCAAGAGAAATGCCTAACAATGGAAGATAAACTTCACGGAAAAGTGAAATGATTTAATTCAAGACAGAGGCTCTAAAGTGGCTCTAGCCTAACTATAAACGGCTCAGAAGTTGTTGTTTTGGTCACACAGTGTTTGTTTTACCAGTACGTGTGTGCAGAGGTTATATTTAAAGAAGAAGAAATCAGTCTTGGTATTCTATTGTGCTGAGAAGGCTAGACATGAGTTTAGAATAGAAAGCTGGGTCATCGTTGTGGTCTGGTTGCATGACAGTGGCTGCTATGCGGAGAGGAGCCATAAAAACACACTCGGAGCCTTTATTTAGCTGGCAACGTGGGGAATGGGGATTCTCATACAGTTAGATGTGTTGTGGGCCTTGGTGTATTGCTTTACTAAAAGGCGCAGGAATCTCTGGTTTAATTTTCTAGGTCTAGGTTGACTTATAGCCAGGCACTCTAGAGAGGCAAGAGGTGGATCTCTGTGTGGCCAGAGAAAAAGGAGAAGTAGTTGTAGTTAGTAGTAGTTGTTGTTCAGTTTTATACCCCGCCCTTCACTCAGAGTCTCAGAGCAGCTTACAGTCTCCTTTTCCTTCCCCTCCCCACAATAGGCACCCTGTGAGCTAGCTTATTTAGCCTCCGGCTCACACATTTCTGTCTTAGCTGAGGAAGGATGACTCCAAAGCAAACTAATTTGTGCAGTAGCCAAATCGCTGGCTCACAACTTTAATGCCAGTAGCTCACAAAAGTAGAGTTTTTGCTCACAAGACTCCACAGCTTAGAGGGAACATTGCCTGTGAGGTAGGTGGGGGCTGAGAGAGCTTTTTCAAGGACTGCCCTTGAGAGAACAGCTCTGAGAGAACTGTGACTGACCCAAGGTCACCCAGCTGGCTTCGTGTGGAAGAATGGGGAATCAAACCCGGTTCTCCAGTTTAGAGTCCGCCGCTCTTAACCGCTACACCAAACTGGCTGTCTGCATACCATTGGTTCCCAGGCTGGTTCTAGGGCTGGTGAGGCAGAGCATTTTGTTAAGGCCTAAACCAGCAGAGGGGTTGATTGGCTTGATGGTGTTACCTTTCACACTTCCCATGGGGTGCCCAAGAAAAATCAAGAGGCTGGGGACACCTATGGACACCTGTTTCAGGGATGGGCAGAATCCTGTTTGTCTATTTGGGATATATCTGGGCCTTGTGCAGTGCACTCCAAAGCAAAGTTACACATCTCTGTTAGATTTGAGTCCAGTAGAGACCAGTGTGATTTTTCAGGGAATAAGCTTTCAAACATTCCTGTTAAAGGTCAATGGACTCTGAAGAGTATAACTCTGTCTAGGATTGTTCTGGCAATCAACTAGGAGTCAAAACTTGTGACTTCGTCCCTTAGCGGTTGCCTTTTTAAAAAAATATCTACTAGTGATCCACAGATCTGACTGCTGCGTTTTAAGCCAGCAAGTTAGACGCTTTCTTGTGCTACCTGGATTTTTTAAACATCTAGCTGACTCTGCAGTACGAACTGAAAATGTTGTTGTACTTCATAATGTACTATTTACAGTCTTTTATATTGTGATGACCTATCACAGCGTAAACAAAGGACCCGAAGCGCGTGAAGTGCTTTCAGCAGTTGAAATCTGAAGTATATTTACAAGCCTAAACTGTCCACCAATGACACTTGGATGTATGGGAAGGACAGAATCCAGAACATTTGAGGTTGATCTTGTGTTCAAACCAAAGTATCCTCCATAAGAACATAAGAGAAGCCATGTTGGGTCAGGCCAATGGCCCATCCAGTCCAGCACTCTGTGTCACACAGTGGCCCAAACCAAAGGTGCCATCTGAAGGTCCACCGGTGGGGCCACAACTCCAGAAGCCCTCCCAACTACTGCCCTCCAAGCATCACTGCCCCAGACGGAGCATTCCCTTTCTTCACACTAGCATCATGCAAGATGTGTTAGTTGACATCCAGGTGGCTCAAGTGGTTAAGATGCTGAACTGCAGCCTGTGGAAGGTCAGTAGTTCAGCAGTTTGAGACCCGGGTGCTGCATGATGGAGTGAGCTCCTATCTCTGGTTCCAGCTCCTGCCAACCTAGCAGTTCGAAAGCAAAAAATTGCAAGTAGATAAATAGGTACCACTTTGGTGGGAAGGTAACAGCGTTCTGTGTGCCTTGGTGTTTAGTCATGCCGGCCACATGACCACGGAAACGTCTTCGGACAGCGCTGGCTCTTCGGCTTTGAAACTGAGATGAGCACCACAACCCTAGAGTCGGATTCGACTGGCTTTCAAGCAAGGGAACCTTTACCTTTACTTCAGTACAGTATACTTGCAATACCAGAATGTATTTCACAGAACCTATGTCTGTGAAATGGCTGTAGTTACTGGCTGCCGCATGCAGAAATTGTTACCTTGAATATGTTCTACGATAGTTGTTCTTCAGTATAGCTTCACCAATGAGAAACTTTACAGGAACGGATGAGCATGAGAAACTCACACTAAAGCTGAGACACAGCAGGTTGGTTTACCCATAAATCTTAATTTCAGCCCCCATTAACCTGTTTCCTCGGGAGTTCAAATGGATAACCAGCGTCTTGACTTTTATCTGCCGTCTCACGGTTGCCCAACGCTTTGACCGCTGAGATAGGAGGAGTGATTAATCGCCTCTGTCTGTCCGTTGCTCTTTCCTGCAGGTTTGGTAGTGCTTTCCTGAGCATGAGTTCAGAATGAAGCGGCGATTGGATGAACAGGAGTCACCGGTATATGCGTCGCAGCAAAGACGTATTGCCAGCAACCCAGAACCTTTCCAGCACCAACATCGTGTTCTTGCTCCGGCGCCTCCTGTCTATGAGTCTGTTTCAGAGACCATGCAATCTGCTACTGGAATCCAGTACTCTGTAACTCCCAGCTACCAGGTATTCTTCTTGCTATAGCTACATTCAAGTCCAGTAGTACCTTAGAGATCCACAAGATTTCAAGGATGTAAGCTTGTAATGCTCCCTTTGTCTCTTCGTCACTTAACTAGAACCAACCCCCCCCCACCCCCCCGTTTTAGTAATAGGCAAATGACAGTTTCCGTGTACAGGTTTCATTCTCTGTATTCAAATTGTGTTTCAAACGAAGGAGAAGGGGGGAGCTAACTCAGCCTGAAATGTACTGGGGATTCTCCCTCCCTAACATCAGGCTAAGGGCCACGGTGGCTCAGCGGTTAAGACTCTGAGCTGCAGACCGGAAGGTCGGTAGCTCGGCAGTTCAAGACCCGAGTGTGCTGTGTGACGGCGTGAGCTCCCGCCTCTGGCCCCAGCTCCTGCCAGCCTAGCAGTTCGAAAGCAAGGAATTGCAAGGAGATAAATAGGTACCGCTTCAGTGGGAAGGTAACAGCATTCCGTGCACCTCAGCATTTAGTCATGCCGGCCACGTGACCACGGATAAGTCTTCGGACAGTGCTGGCTCTTTGGCTTGGAAACGGAGATGAGCAGCGCCCCCTAGAGTTGGATTTGACTAGCTTTTGAGCGAGAGAAACCTTTACCTTTTAACATCAGGCTACATTAAGATTCATCAAGAATAACCTTTATATAAGCTTTATAATTTCCAACACAAAGTTGATGATAAATATCAAATGACCAACACAAGACCATATGCGATTCGGCCTCAAGGGCCTTCCTCAGGGACTGCTAATGTAACCTTGATATTCAGGCCCTTTGTTTTGAATTATATTGTTGTGTACACTATGGAATAAATACATTTCTTTCGATAGAAATTTCATTTGCTGCAGCTCGACCCTTGAAGCATTCTCTCTTCAAATTCTGTTTCTTTAGATGTTTCCTGGCCAATTCCTTTTTAAAGATATTGACTTTGGTAATAGTCTGGGATCTTAAAGTGTCGCTCTGTGCTTTCATTCAGAATGCAAAGAAGGACAAAAAAGGGCCGGGAGGTGTGACGGAGGGCTACAAATGGTCTCGGCCGTCTTAATTTAGCAAAGAGAGCTTTGCGTGACCTGTGTTTGGCAGTTTCTGCTCCAGAGCTTGACATGTTCTTGCCGGACAGTGTTGGTGCTGAGGCCGGTTACCTGCTTAAACATACTGTGCCGCTTCTGCACAAAAGCATGGAGGCTGCCAAGTGATGCACATTGCACGGTTCAGAGATGTCCTCTTTGGTACAAGTATTTCAGGGCAAGCAAGACTTCATTTTTTTCTCCCGAACTGCTCGATTGCAAAGTCACTATAGTTGCTCTAGGTCATGTCCTTTGGCCACAGAAGAGAGACATGATGGTGGGTGTTTTACTCTCTTTCTCAGGTGTCAACGGTGCCACAGAGCTCTAGCAGTCATGGCCCCGCACTAGCCACTGTCCACAGCGGGCATCATCACACCGCCCCAGTCCAGCCCCACGGAAGCCAGGTGGTGCAGGGGCATGCTCATCCAACACCCCCAGCAGCGCCCGTGCAGGGGCAGCAGCAGTTCCAAAGGCTTAAGGTAAGGTCCATAAGATTTACTTATTTAAGCTCAGAGTCTGGAGGGATCCCCCCAGGGTCATCTAGTCCAACCCCTGGCCAGTGCAGAAGCGACAACTATAACACCCCCCAACAAGTTGGTATCCAGTCGATCCTTAAAATCCTCCAACGACGAAGAATTCACCACCTCCTAAGGGAGACTGAGCCGGTGTTGAACAACCCTCACAGTCAGGAAGTTCTTCCTCAAATGTATACGAAACCCCCTTTGCTGTAGTTTATATCGATTAGTCTGAGTCCTTTCATCCAGCATGACCGAAACATACCCCCCCTTTAGGTATCGGAAAGTAGCAATCAGATCACCTCGCAGGTGTCTCTTCGCCAACGTAGAGATTCCCAGCCCCTTCAGCCTCTCCTCATAGGACATGGTCTCCAAACCCCTCACCGGCTTCATCGTCCTACGCTGGACCTCTTCCAGCTCATCGACATCCTTCCTAAACTGTGGTGCCCGAAAGTGAACACAGAACTCCGGAGAGGTCTAACCAAAGCAGAGTACAGTGGCACCGATACCTCACGTGACCTCAACACCACACTTTTGCTAATGCAGCCTAGAATCGCATTAGCCTTTTTGGGTGCTGCATTACACTGTTGGCTTGTATGTTTGTTTGTTTATTTTTAAAATTTGTATCCCGCCCTCCCCAAATGGGCTGAGGGCGGGTAACATCAAGACATAAAACAATAAAAGTCAATTGGCACTGTTACTCCAAAACATTAAAAGTATTAAAACCAGAAGAAAAAAAACAGTTACACAGTTAAAGATGGCGAGCAATAATTCAGACCCTCCATAAAAACCGGATAGGTGATACTGGAGCCCCATCCAATTCCACATAGGGTGGATGGTCCGGACCGCTTTTATATAAGGCAGTCTCTATAGGCTCTGTACAGGGAGGCCAACTAACTGGGTGTCCACCGAATGAGTATAAAAATAAGTGTTGCCTTGCCTTCCTGGATGCTCTTCCAAGATTGCAGAGGTTGCCTTGACTCTCTGGCTCAATGCAGTAACTTTGGTACACTTTATTTTGAACTGTGACGTCCTCCTTATTGGTGAGGACTATTTTCCCTTTAAAAGTGTTCTTTATTTTCTTTTACTGGGTATATACGGCTGCCACCAGGAAATTGTAAGGATTTCCAAACCTTTATGCTTTTACTATTGCTCTTTTTTATTTGGTAGACCGAGTTCAAGGCTTACAGGGATCTATTTGGTCCTGGGAAGTATTTCATTCAGAGCTGGTATAAACTTGGATGAAAGAGGATTTATTGAAATAACTACTAAATAAGAGGGTTGTACAATGCAACTAGTAATGTATAAATGATGAACAATTACTTTGGTATCACACAATCTTATCCCCCACTGACAGGGATCTTTCAGGTAACTTTGTAACACTTGTTTAACTCCAGGTCATATATGTTCACTGTTTCTCTCCAGTTTATCAGGACATACAGCCTTTCCTATAACTTGTCTTCAATTAAACCTTCATTTACTTTTTCCTATACACTCAGCTTTCCTTCTGTTTCTCACTGAACTACCTCAGCTGTCCGCTTATAACTGCTTCCCCAAGAACTGCTTGTCTAACTACTAACTGAACATCAACTGTCAACATCTAACTGAAACTACTGACTGACACACATACTCATCCATTCAGATTCACTTCCAAAACCCCTCCCCCTCTCTGTCAACCACTAATCATACCACACTTGCCTTTCAACCACTCTAGTCTATCTACCATAGCCATGCAACCAAACTTTTAAAGAGACACACACACACACACACACAGAAACAAGGAATCGTTACAGGAACCCTTTGGTAGACTGTATCTATGTGAAGTGCAGGAAGAGGGTGCCCTTTGTCTACAATACCTCTTGCAAATAGTGTTTCTGGGATGGAGAGCGGTAGCCTTGTAGTCTTAGCTAGGGTGTGGCGCCGCTCTTTCGCTCGAGACTTAGAGATTTCCCAAGTGGTGTTTTTTGGGGGGATTTTGCCAGTAGATGAGCTGCGATGTTGATGAGGTAGAAGAAATAAGGTCCAGAACCTTTGCATTGATCGATTCGGTAAAACCCCGATGAACTCAGCATTGGCTCTATCATGGATTTTTTCCATTTTGTTCTCATGGTACTGCGTGTGTCAGAACCACATGCCTGGTCTTCAGAATCAGCTAGCTTAGTGATATTTTTTGGTAACACCTGAATCTAAGCAGAACTTGTCCTATCGAAAGCTAACCCCCCCACCCCTGCATAGCAGAGATGGCAGTAGTATCATTATGGGGAGGGGGATTTCTTTTCCCGAAGTTCATTTTTTGAGATACAGCCTGTTGGATTCTCTGGTTTTGTACAGCCGGGAATCTCTGTCCACGTAGCAGAGTGCACCGGACTTTCCACGCAGCAAAGCTTAGATCCTGAGTGTGCTAGCGGACTTACAAAGTTACACAGAGCCGGTAGTCAGATTTAAAGTGAATAAGAGTTCTTTATTCCATGGAACTCCATTCTAGACAGTATAGATGAGAGGCAGAGAAAGAATCTATTCTAACTACCTAGGATGGGTTTGGATGCTGGGAAGCGTGCCCCTGCCTCCATTGTTCAAAGGTGAACGTGCTCCTTCTTTGTGCGTGAAAGTGAGAGGAAGTGTGAGGTTAGAAGAGAGGAAATTGCTCCGGTGATGAGCTCCCCCTCAGTGGCAGTCTTTAAGCTGGACAAACACTTGCCAGGGATGCTCTAGGCTGGTCCTGCATTGAGCAGGGGGGTTGGACTAGATGGCCTCTGAAGGTCCCCTTCCAGCTCTTGTGATTTCTATGATTCTAATGTATCAGTCTGCACGTCAAAGGGACAGCGACAGAAGAGTAAACAGGAAGGATTCCTCACAGTTTGCCTGTCTGTCTATATGACTCTCTTGTAAACCCTCCTCTGGAGGCTGAGGCAAAAGGACAGCACCAAGTCCTTGTCTTCTGGCATAGCCCTTGATTCCTCTTACTGTCTTTTTAAAAAAAGAATGCACCCTTTTCTAACTTCTGCCCTTGCAGAAGTTACACACCCACAGGATGGTGCTCTTGCAGGACGATAGGAAGGTTTGGGAAGACATCTGAGCATCTACAGAGTGAAATTCTGACGTTTCGCGGAAGCTCCCTTCCTGCCCCTCTCCTCCCTTTGAGTTTCTCTCAATCCAGGTGGAGTTGCTTAGAAACTGACGACAGATTCCTAACCAGAGGAGGGAAAGAAAAGGATTGCTGGATTTCAAGGAGAAATTGGGCAAAGAGGGAATTAAGAGAATTTATCTTCACAACCCATGATGGCAGTCCAATTGGCAATGCTGTGAATTGTACTGTAGCTGTTGCTCTTGGAATGGGGCATTAGAATCACAGAGTTGGAAGGGACCTCCAGGGTCATCTAGTCCAACCCCCTGCACAGTGCAGGTAATTCACAAATACCTCCCCCCCAACGCACCCCTGTTCCATGCGCAGACGATGGCAAAAAAACAAAAAAGAAACCCTCCAGGACCCCTGGCCAAACTGGCCTGGAGAAAAATGCTTCCTGCACCCAAAGTGGCAACCAGCATTTCCCCTGGGCGTGTAAGAAAGGGCCATGAGAACTAAGCACTGATGCAACCCTGCCCGCCCGCCCTCTTGTGATCTGCCTAAGTTCGCAGAATCAGCATTGCTGTCAGATGGCCATCTAGCCTCTGCTTAAAAACCTCCAAAGAAGGTTTTTACCTTGCAAAATGGCTGTGTGTGTGTGTGTGTGTGCGTGAACGATTACCAGGCCCAAACTACTTGAAGCTTCTTGTCCCATGAAATCCTTGACTTGCTCTGTGTTAATACTTGTACACTAGATAAGACAAGGAAGGCTTCCCCCCACTAACCCTTCTCCAGTGATGGAGCAAAAAAGCAAATTGGTCCTTGTGTTTCCATTAATAGCATTACAAAGTGATGCATCCGTCACGCAGAACTGCATTTATGGCACTTAAATGTTTCATTGTTTGAGGAAGGGGAGGAAATGCTCTGTCTTGAATAGGTATGAACCCCGAGAAACCCTTGAGGTCCCCTCAGAAGCGAGGGCTGCTTTGTTCTCCGTGGAACGTTTTGTGAAGATGTGTAGCAATGACAGCCTCCAGCACTCCCTAAGCACCGGAGCAGCTGAATAGAGACCTGCCATAGGAAGAGTAGGAGGGCTGAAGTGGGCATATCTCACCTTCTCTGGAGAACTGATTTGGCTTTAGCGGCGCAAAACGGGGAGTTGCACAGTTAAGGCCTTCTGAAAGATAACAGTCCTTTAAATACGTTATGTGCTGCTTTTCGGCACGAAGGTGCTCAGAAAGCAACTTGCAAAATCCTGGCAACAGCACGGCACCTACAGCAGCAATGATTTAACGTCACTATTTGTAGAACCAGAGTTGTAGAATCTCCATGGATACAGATACCAACAGCCGTCATCTCCACGGCTGGCTAAATTGTAGGCATTCCCAAGGCCCGGACATCTAGGAACTCGAGTAATGAGTTTTGCAGGATTGGTTCTTTAGAAACCGGAAGGCGTTTTTGTGAGTGTCTCTCTTTCTATTTTGAGATGCAGCGACGTCATTACAGTGGCTCCCCCCCCCTTCCCGATACAACCCAAAATGGCAGCTTGGAAGCAGCTTTCTGCGTGCAGTTCTTTTGGCTCAGGATCACGGCATGGAATGTTGTTTCCCCCCTCATTAGACTTGGAGATGAACAAAAGTTTCCATCCGTGAACACAGGAAAAATCTTGCAGATCTGACTGTCAGGCAAAGGAAACGACGCCCGCAGCTGTAGCTGAAATGGAAAACTCAGAAGTCGTTTTTTCAGCTCAGCTGAAACAGACCATAAGTTCCCTTGTCCCAATAGCAAAGGGCATGATCCAGTACATTGCCTGTACGCACAGCAACTTGCTTGTTGAAGGTTTACATTTGTGGGTTTGGTTCAGTTCCGTTTTTATTACGGCCCATAGAAAACTACTTTTATGAAATGAATGACCTCCGTCCAATCTCATTTGTCTTAAAATAACTAACAGTTTAGGGGTTAGAATCGGAGCAGTGTTCCCTCTAAGCTGAGTTAGTGTGAGCCAGCTCAGTTTCTTAGCCTCCGGCTCACACATTTTTTGTTTTAGCTCAGGAAGGATGGCTCCAGAGCAAACTGATTTATACAGTAGCCAAATCTCTTGCTCACAGCCTTAATGCCAGCAGCTCACAAAGTAGAATTTTTGCTCACAAGGCTCCACAGCTTACAGGGAGCATAGAATCTGAGTAGATGATACTGAGGACATTAACTCTGCCCATAGTTTCATTACAGAGAACAGAAACTTAGCCACAGATACAGTAGTTCTTTGGTTTAACACCCCCCCACACCAGTAAGATTTTGAGAGTCTTGCTCAGAGAGAACAAGTTTTTTTTTTAAATCAACCATCACAAGTTCCAGTACCCCTGACCTTCATGTCCCAGGCAAGCCCCATCTCATCAGAATTCAGAAGCTAAGCAAGGTTGGCCTTGGTTAGCATTTGGATGGGTGGCCACCAAGCATTTGGATGGGCGACCACCAAGGAATACCAAGGTGCAGAGATAGGCAGTGACAAACCGCCACTGAACGTCTCTTGCTTTGAAAACACTACAAGGTCACTGTAAGTCAGCTGCAACTTGACAGCACTTCCCAACACCACTGGGTCCAATAAATCCGAGCATGCCTGTGCATAACATCTGCAATGGAATAGCACATGAACCAGTGTTTCAGTCAGGTGAGCAGAGCAAGGGCAGAATCGACAATTAGATGGAACAATATTGTATCTCGCTGTCAAGAGTTGAGATGGTGGCATGTTAAATCCAGGGAGTTTAGGCTGCTGGTCGCTTGAACCGCCTGCTCCGTAGTCCTGTGGCCACCGCTGTTTTGGGGATGTGGAGACAGACACCTCTTGTGGCTATACAGGCTAGCTGGAGAGAGCAGAACTGCTACAGGAGAATTTGCTCAGGCCAAACACACAGCCTGTTTTTAAAAATATTCACTTAACTGTGTTTTCCTCTTGCTTTTCGGCCACGTTAGCCTCCAAGGTGGCTCTCAGGTGCTGATAAAAGTTCAATACGAAACGTTCCCCCAGGGAGTTGATTCTCAGCCGAGCTAGATTCAGGCACAGCAGAGTGGTTTCTAGCGGCTCCCTGCCCTTCCGCTGATAGCTCCGCTGTTGGCCACTGAGGGCCCCCTCAGCAAGGATCCATCGGAAACAGTGGTCTAGCTAAAGTGAAAATAGTTCATCGCTCTGAGCCTCCATATTCCTTTGCAGCTCCTCCAGTAACACAAGTGAGCTGCTGTCTTACCTAACTGCACCTCTTGCACTTCTCCATAAGAGGATCTGTATATATGCTGTAAGATTGCTACTGGGGGATAATGGACTGATCATTGCTGATCATCTCTGGGAGCTCGTTCCACCAGGTAGGAGCCACCACTGAGAAGGCCCTGGCCCTGGTTGCCACAAGCCTGGCCTCCCTGGGGCCTGGAATCATTGCCAGAGGCCGAGAGACGCTGAGAAACTGAGAGATGCGGAAGCCGACACAAACGACCCAAGAGAGAGAAAAAAATCCCTCCACTGGGTGCCGGTAGGGATTGTCCCCACCCCCGAAAAAGTGTGGCCATAGGTTAGGGATAATGTGTAACTGTAGCCGCTCAGAGACCCCTTCAGGGATTAGAGCGGGGTAGTAAGTTGAAACAATAAATAAATAAATAAATAGCTTCCTAGTTCAGCCTGCCAGCCTCATTTCCAAATGAGTTCAAATGCAAGAACGGGCCAGAAGAACACAGCAGGGAGGAGAGATGTCTCTTAACTCGCTTGTCTTGCCTCTAGGTGGAGGACGCCCTCTCCTACCTCGACCAGGTGAAGCTGCAGTTCGGTAGCCAGCCGCAAGTCTACAACGACTTCTTGGATATCATGAAGGAGTTCAAATCTCAAAGGTAACAGTTTCCTGCCTGTTTGCCTCCGATGGGCGGTCCCTCGGGCTCCGTGGGCGGGGCTTTGATAGTGATGTTGTTTTCAAGGTTTCTGCTGATGTCACACGTGGTCTGGAATCGCCCTAGACGTTTCATTTGCCATCTTTCAGCCAAGCCCACCCGGGACAAATCTGGCCCCTTGTAGCTGTTCGCAGGCCGGTTGAGCATCGGTTGTTTGGAAGAGCTTCTTGACTATGCCTCCCACTTTTGCAGTAGCACACCTTTAAATTCTTCCCAAGTTTTCCTGTGGAACGAGGTTTATTGTGTCATGAGGGTTTGCTGTTTATAACTCCAGTTGCAAAAACAGTAAAGACAACGACGACGACTGCCTCCCTATCCTGAAAGTTGCTTGGTTTCTTGGTTTGCTTCTCCTGTAATCCCCTTTTGCCCCTAAATTTTGCCTGTTTCCTGCCGTTTTCCTTTGCTTTCTGGACCTGAACAAACCTTTTCAAACCTTGATCTGTTTCCCCAGCTCAGTTCTAGCAGCACAAACCACATAGCACACACCCCCTACGCCCCCCCCCCCCCGACACCTGCCCCCTTCCCTAGTGCTTGCAAAGGCCAGGAATCGAGTAGTGTGCTTGGGAAGTTTTGTTCAAATTTTGTTTTCATTATTGGAGACTTCACATTCCTACAAGGCTTTGGGGGTGTTGGAATTCAGGCAAAAATAAAACAGTCCTTATGGGGGCGGGTGTGAAGTGGGGAGGCAGCCATGAAGAACATTGGGAAAGCCCTACCATGAGGACTAGAAACAAATATTTTGGAAAACAGACCCCTGAGCCGGCTAACCTTGATTTTGCGCTTTGTATGGCAGTCAAAGAAACAATAATGGGACATCTATTTATTTATTTATTATAATTCTACCTCGCCCTCCCCGCAAACGGGCTCAGGGCGGCTCACAAAACGGGCACCATGTGCCAATATAAAACAGTAGAATACCTAAAACATATCAAAACAACCGTTATCAAAATAAAGTGCTCAGCGGTGTTATTAAAGCATTCAGTCAGAGCAAGATGGTAGCCTGTAGATGAAGCTCCAAGCCCGATTCAGCGGTACGGTCAGTCGAAGCACTGTGGCTCGCTCTTGTAATGGGCCATCCCAATACCCCATATTCCCATTGGCGGCGGCTCCTAAGTGAACGCCTGGCGGAAGAGCTCCGTCTTGCAGGCCCTGCGGAACTGTGAGAGGTCCCACAGGGCCCTGATCTCCTCCGGGAGCTCGTTCCACCAGGTAGGAGGCGCCACTGAGAAGGCCCCGACCCTGGTTGCCACAAGCCTGGCCTCCCTGGGGCCTGGAATCATTAATCGATGTTGGGCCCCCGACCGTAGTGCTCTCTGGGGTATGTATGTATGTATGGGGTATGTATGCATTTTATTTTGCTCCAGTGACACGCTAGGTCCTTTTCTATTTCCCTTGGTGTGAACGTTTTGACGATAGCGTTCAAAACATTCAAAAGAAGCGCTGTGATTCCCCCCACCCCCCGCCCATGTGGAACAACAGCAATGTAAGCATTTCTCATTTCCTCCCCATCCAGCATCGACACCCCGGGCGTGATCAGCCGCGTCTCTCAGCTGTTCAAGGGCCACCCGGACTTGATCATGGGCTTCAACACCTTCCTGCCGCCCGGCTACAAGATCGAAGTGCAGACCAACGACATGGTGAATGTAACGACGCCGGGGCAGATCCACCAGATCCCCACCCACGGCCCCCAGCCCCAGCCGCCGCCCCCGCCGCCACATCCATCTCAGCCCTCGGCGCAGTCGACCCCGACTCCCGCCCAGCCGGCCCCACAGCCGCCCCCTGCGAAGATCAGTAAGGTCAGTGAGAGAGGGCGGGCCCTTTTGCTTGGAGAAACGACGACTGAGGGAGGTGACATGATTGAAGTTTATAAGATTATGCATGGGAAAGAGCAGGTAGAGAGAGGTACTTTTCTCCCTGTGGTGGCGGCTGCAAGCATGGACGGCTTCAAAAGGGAATTAGATAAGCATATGGAGCAGAGGTCCATCAGTGGCTATTAGCCACAAGGTATAGATAGGGACTCTGGGGCAAGTGATGCTCTGTCATCTTGGTGCTTTGGGGGGGGGGGTCAACAGTGGGATGGCTTCTAATGTCCCGGCCCCACTGGTGGACCTCCTGATGGCACCTGGTATTTCTGGCCACTGTGTGATACAGAGTGTTGGACTGGGTGGGCCTTTTACCTGATCCAGCATTGGCATCTCTTATGTTCTTATAAGGTAGGAGAGCGTGGGATCCGAAACCTTTTCTGGGCAGAGAAAGCCCTTCCAGAAGTCAGTCCGGCTTGGATCGAACAGAAACTTTGGATGGGTATCTAGTCACTGCCTCTCAGGCATCCCATTCAGATTCATCAATAGAAAGAAAGGGTCGCACCCAGCCTGGATTGCTCGTTCAGCCTTCTTCATGGCTTTTGCAACGGCTTTGCATTTACGCGGCACTTTCTGCACCCTCCTCTTACTACCTGTACATCTCTGGCCAGTTTCTTCATACCCTCCGTTCATCTGACAAAGAGAGCTGTGTTTCTCAAAAGCTCATGCTACACAGCTCATGCTGTGTTTCTCGAAAGCTCATGTTAGTCTTAAAGGTGCTACTGGGCTTTTTACTGTCTTCCAGAAGGTAGAATCTGGATGCCCTTAAAGGAGACAGATCCTTGTCCCATACACAGAATGCAATTCACCAGCAAGTTTGACGTAGTGGTTAAGCGTGCGGACTCTAATCTGGGAGGACCAGGTTTGATTCCCCACTCCTCTACTTGCAGCTGCTGGATGACCTTGGGCAAGCCATCGTTCTGTCAGAGCTGTTCTCTTGAACTCTCTCAGCCCCACCTACCTCACAGGGTGTCTGTTGTGGGGAGGGGAAGGGGAAGGAGACTGAAAGCCCCTCTGAGTGAAGGGCAGGGTACAAATCCAGTCTCCTCCTCCTCCTCCTCCTCTTCTTCTCCCGTGCAAGTCCTGTTGAAAGGAACGGGGTGACGTAAGAGTGGGCCACCAAACTGGATTTTTCTCATTCACTAGAGTGGCTTCTTCTGCAGCCTATTTGTACTAAAACAACTTCCCTTTGCTTTTTGGCCTATTGAGATGGGTGGCTGGGTGGGGGGGATGTACACACGGGGGATTCATTTATAAACAACTGGCACTGCCTTTGCAGAAAGATCTTGACTAGGTGAACTTTTGGTTCCTCAGTCTTCTATTGGCCCATGGTTTTTAAACAGCGCTTTCGGTAGTCTGACCATCCAAAGGTGACAGCTGGGGAGGTGACAATTATTTCGTTTAATTCCGCTGCTCGCTTGCTGCTTTAGTGGTTAGAGCATCAGACTAGGGTCTGGGGGACTGAAGTCCAGCTCCCTCCTTTGCCATGGAAGCTCACTGGGAGACCTCAGCCCAAACTCAGAGCCAGTTTGGTGTCGTGGTCAGGAGCGCGGAGTGCAAGTCCTGTTGAAAGGAACGGGGTCACGTAAGAGTGGGCCGCCAAACTGGATTTTTCTCATTCACTAGAGTGGCTTCTTCTGCAGCCTATTTGTACTAAAACAACTTCCCTTTGCTTTTTGGCATATTGAAATGGGTGGCTGGGTGGGGGACGTACAGACGGGGGATTCATTTATAAACCGTTGGCACTGCCTTTGCAGAAAGATCTTGCGTAGGAGAACTTTTGGTTCCTCAGTCTTCTATTGGGCCATGGTTTTTAAACGGCACTTTCGGGAGTCTGATCATCCAAAGGTGACCGCTGGGGAGGTAACAATTATTTTGTTTAATTCCGCTGCTCGCCTGCTGCTTTAGTGGTTCAAGCATCAGACTAGGATGTGGGGGACTGAAGTCCAGCTCCCTCCTCTGCCATGGAAGCTCACTGGGAGACCTCAGCCCAAACTCAGAGCCACTCTGGTGTAGTGGTGAAGTGCGCGGACTCTAATCTGGGAGAACCGGGTTTGATCCCCCACTCCTCCACATGCAGCTGCTGGGGTGACCTTGGGTCACTCACAAGTCCTCTCACAGTTGTTCTCTCGAGGGCAGTTCTTGAGAGAGCTCCCTCCGCCCCACCTGCCTTACAGGCAGTGTTCCTTCTAAGCTGAGTTAGTGTGAGCCAGGGAAAAGGGGTTGTAAGCCGCTCGGAGACTCCTTCGGGTCGTATAAATCCAATCTCCTCCTCTTCTTTCCTTCACGCACTCTCAGCCTAACCTGCCTTACAGGGTTGTTGTGAGGAGAG
>NW_015174869.1:118049-182283 GCF_001447785.1 Gekko japonicus | reverse complement strand
GAAAGGCGTCAAGAGTTGAGGGGTGCTGGAAAGGAGAACGGAAACAGCAGCTAGCAAACAACCAGCTAGTCTTGTGAGATAAGTCGTCTTCTTCAGTCTACCACCTGCTTTGTGAGGAGTTTGAAACAGATGTGCGAAAATAAAAGTGGGAAGAAATCTAGTAGGATGACCTCTCAGGAGCTTGGCCCTTGGTGAGAATCCTTCAAAGGGCAGGAATGGAGATTTTCCCCAGTGTATTTTTGTCTTACCCTGGCATAGATGGCACAGGCTAGCCCAGTCTCATCAGATCTCAGAAGCTAAGCAGGGTCTGCCCTGGCTAGTTCTTGGATGGGAGACCACTTAGGAAGTCCAGGATTGCTATGTAGCAGCAGGTAACGGCAAACCACCTCTGTTCATCTCAGCCAGTCTGGTGTCGTGGTTAAGTGCGCAGACTGGGAGGTCTGGGTTTGATTCCCCACTCCTCCACTCGCAGCTGCGGATGACCTCGGGCAAGCCATCATTCTGTCAGAGCTGTCCTTGAAAGAGCAGCTCTCTCAGAGCTCTCTCAGCCCCGCCTACCTCACAGGGTGTCTGTTGTGGGGAGGGGAAGGAGTTTGTAAGCTGCTCTGAGATTCCGAGGGAAGGCCAGGGTACAAATCCAGTCTTCATCTCTTCTGCCTTGCACTGGATGGTCCAGCCTAGCCGAGTCTCGTCAGACCTCAGAAGCCAAGCAGGGTCGACCCCAGTCCATACTCGGATGAGAGGCCACCAAGGACATCCAGGGTTGCCATGTAGTGGCAGGCAACGGCAGCTCACCTATAAATGTCTTTTGTCCTGACCCGGATGCCCCAGGCTTAGCCTCATCTCATCAGATGTCAGAAGCTGAACAGGTTAAGCCCTGGTTGGTACTTGGATGGGAGACCGCCAAGGAAGTCCAGGGTTGCTACGCAGAGGCAGGCAGTGGCGAACCACCTCGGTTTGTCTCTTGCCTTGAAAGTTCTATAGGTTCTCCATAAGTCCACTGCAACTCATTGGCACTTTCCATCACCTAGCCCAGGCTAGCTCAATCTCATCAGATCTCAGAAGCTCTCAGGGGTCTGCCCTGGTTACTTCTTGGATGGGAGACCGCCAAGGAAGTCCAAGGTTGCTGTGCAGAGGCAGGCCATGGCAAGCCACCTCTGTTCATCTCTTGTCCTGACCTGGATGACTCAGGCTAGCCCGATCTCATCAGATCTCAGAAGCTAAGCAGGGTCTGCCCTGGCTAGTTCTTGGATGGGAGACAGCCAAGGAAGTCCAGGGTTGCTACGCAGAGGCAGGCGGTGGCAAAGCACCTCGGTTCGTCTCTTGCCTTGAAAGCCTCAGGGGGTCGCCATACATTGGCTGTGACTTGATGGCTAATACACACACACACACTTTGTCCTTTGGTACTTGTCCCCCTGAGGAGCTGCGGTGGCTCAAGTGGTTAAGACGCTGAACTGCAGGCTGTGGAAGGTTGGTAGTACAGCAGTTGGAGACCCGAGTGTGCCGCATGACGGAGTGAGCTCCCGTCTCTAGTTCCAGCTCCTGCCAACCTAACAGTTCGAAAGCAAGAAATTGCAAGTAGATGAATAGGTACCACTTCAGTGGGAAGGAAACAGCGTTCCGTGCACCTTGGTGTTTAGTCATGCCGGCCACACGACCATGGAAACGTCTTCGGATTGCACTGGCTCTTCAGCTTGGAAACGGAGATGAGCACCGCAACCCTAGAGTCAGACTCGACTGGCTTTCGAGCAAGGGAAACCTTTTCCTTTTTACTTGTCCCCCTGACTACTTGCTCTGGCTTTTCGTGAAAGAGCAAGGAAAAACGGAAAGCAAGGCAGGGTGCCCCAGTTCAGAGCTCTGATTTGCTTGTTTTCTCTCTCTCTCTCCCCGCTGGGGCTTTTCCTCCTTTCCTACGGCAGAAAGAGCAGCGGAATGCCAAGGAAGCAGGGGGTAACTACACACCAGCTTTGACCGAGCAAGAGGTATACGCCCAGGTGGCCCGCCTGTTCAAGAACCAGGAGGACCTGCTTTCGGAATTTGGGCAGTTCTTGCCGGACGCAAACAGCTCCGTGGTGAGTTTTGACTCCTCATGCACAAAGGGGGGGGGGCCTCTCTAGCAGGCTGTTCCCTCATCCCGTCATCATCCCTGGTGGTGTTCCCTCTAAGCTGTGGAGTCCCGTGAGCAAAAATCCTACTTTGTGAGCTCCTGGCATTAAAGCTGTGAGCGAGCGATTTGGCTGCTGCATCAATTAGTCTGCTCTGGAGCCGTCCTTCCCGAGCGAAGACAAAAACGTGTGAGCCGGAGGCTAAAAAAGCTGTGAACCAGCTCACACTAGCTCAGCTTAGAGGGAACATTAATCTGAATGACGCTGCAGTACAGTGTGCTTTATTTGTTTAGGATGTTTCTGTTCCACCACCTCAGAGTCTTGGCTCACGGCGGCTTGCAGATCAAGGGCTGAGATCTCAGGATTATTTATTTGTCTGTCCTTTGCGTTTGTAGCCTGCCCCTTCCTCCAAGGTGTGCAGGGTGGCATAGATCTTACTTCATAATTCATCAGCTTTATGAAATGGCTCTCGTTTCATCCTCACAACATCAGCCCGGCGAGGCACGTGAGGCTGAGTGTGTGTGAAGGGACCCAGGTCTCCCAGCGAGTTTCATGTCTCAGCGGGGTCAGCCTTTCATGGTTCCCTTTGGGAAATCTCTAAAAAAAAGAAACAGAATACATGGTGCTGGGCAGCTGATTTCTGGGAAGGATATATTTTGGGGAGAGGTTAATGTAGAAGGGGCGTACACAACCACAATCCCCTCCCTTTAGCAGAAGCCTTCTCTTTACAGTAGCCCGTCGTCTGCGTAGGCGGTGATTTATAATCCCATATTATGGTTGCCAGCTGGAGGAACTGGGGCGGGGGGCGGGGACTGGCACGCCAGTGTGCGACGTCACTTCCTGCAAAATCTGGAAGTGATGTCGTCATGTTGTGTGGGGGGGTGCTCCAGGATCACCACAGTGTTTTGAGTGAATCCCCGGAGCAGAGGTGGCCGAACTTGCCTAATGTAAGAGCCACACAGAATAAACGTCACTGTCAGCTAGGCTGCCATATGGGTCCGTTTGAGAGCCACGAGACATGAACAAACATGACACGTTTTTACAGGGAAATCTGCAGATCTGCTTTTTTAATTAACATTAAACAAGGCTGCCAAAAATAATTTAAAAAGTGGTAAAAGCAGATATGAATAAGGATATTTGTTTGTCTAATGATATGTGTTTGCTAGTGATATTTGGCTTCCCCAGCCGCCCTGCCGGGAGCCACACAATATGTGTGAAAGAGCACGCACGCGGCTCCCGAGCCACAGTTTGGCCACCCCCGCCCTAGAGCATCACCCTTTCTGGTTTTCACCTGAAGAGACATTGTACACCGGAATGCCACCCCCACCTCTCACACACACACACCCATTTTAGACTTGCTGGCATTGGGGACTGGGTGGTAGGCAGCGTGAGGTTTCCCGCTATAGCGAGAGACCCGGCCTGCCTCTCTGGTATATTTCAGATTTCTCTTGCCCAGTGTGAGATGCCGGAATCCCTAACGCATTTCCGCATGCGCTTCTTTTTAAATAAGCTGTTAAGCAAAACCACCGCAGAGAAAGTGGAGTCGGTGAGAAATGACCACGGGGGCACGGTCAAGAAACCCCAGCTCAACAGCAAGCAGCAGAGACCTAATCAGAACGGCTGCCAGATCCGGCGGCACTCCACAACCGGAACGACCCCTCCGGTGAAGGTGAGAACCCAAATGTCCTCCGTGGGCGAGCATTGGGGGGGGGGATTTCCTTCTGAAAAGGATTCTGGGAGGGGTGAACACACATGAAGCTGCCTTATACTGAATCAGACCATTGGTCCATCAAGGTCAGTATTGTCTACTCAGACTGGCAGCCGCTCTCCAGAGTCTCAGGCAGAGGTCTTCCCCATCACCTACTTCCTGGTTCTTTCTTTAACTGGAGGTGCCGGGGATTGAACCTGGTACCTTCTGCATGCAAAGCGGATGCTCTTCCACTGAGCCACAGCCCCCTAGTGGCAGGATATATGATGAGAGAACACAAGGAAAATATACAGTAGCACTTGGAAGCTCTCATGCAGAGTGGAGAACAGGAGAGAACTTGGATGGGCTTATATCCATGTTCTCTTTTTTAAGGCTTAGGTAGGATGCATGCAAATGGTTGAAGCTGTCAGGAAATGTAAGGAAATGGCTAGGGGGATGGGTATGGTATCCTTTGGGGGGGGAACTACTCTTGCATATGATTAAATACATTTATGGGGGCTTTTATGGATTCCCCAGTAAAACAGTTGCTTTCACTCTTAGGAATCACTTGCTTTTGTCTGTAGTTTGAGTAAAAAATAATATCGTTAACTGGGTTTGCCTGTGTCATTTATAAAGTTTGTATCTCCAGTATTGGGTGTTACATTGTATGGCAGACACAGCCTGGCCGGACAAAATAACATTTGTGTCAGAACCAGCTCTTGTAACAAATGAGTTTGACACCTTTGCTCTAAGCTGTGCGCGTGAGCGGCCGTTCATTAACACAGGAAGCCCTGCTCAGCAGCAGTCTGAAGCCACGCAGGGACTTGCACTCAGTGGTGGATCTACATTCTTGGGATCCTGAAGCTTGCACTGTTGTGGGGGGGCCTTCTCAACCGGCAACAATAGGGTAACATCTAACAAGGTTCAAAGAACCTTGTTACCCTTGCAAGGACCTGGAGGTCCAAATGCTGGACAACGGGGCTCCACCCGGAGCCCTTGAAAATGGGCCGTACAGTAAGCCCCTTCCCACCAGCAACGAGGTCTGGGTAACTGCCATTGTCTTCTTCAATGGGGTTGTTCCAGATCACCACAATTTTTTTTAAAAAAATGAACCGGATATTAGAGCATATTCTAAGGTCAATGCTAAATACTTCAACCCACTGGCGTATGATTCTTTCACTAAGATAGCCTTATTTTAATAACAAACCCTTAAAAGAACTCCCATCAATTTTGTTGAAAAATGCATTCGTTCAAAAAAAAAAAAAGTTGCTTCAAGGTCCCTCCAGGATTAGGGGCCCTGAAGCTTAAGCTTCATTAGTTTCATAGTAGAGCCGCCCCTGCTGGCACTGCCCATTTGAAGGTTACAGCAGTTATACTCTGCCCAGGATGTGAACTGCTCCACTCAGGGGCGGGGGGGAATAGAGGGAACATCTTTTCATGGTGACGATGTAAGCAAGGGGAAAAGATCAGATAGCTTTCCTACAATTTTGCCTTAGCGGCAATATACCTGTAGAAGGGTTTAAGAATCCAAGAGGATGTCAGGGTAGATATTGGCAGTTAACCGTCTTTTGGGGCTTTGTTCTGAAACTCTCTTGTCTTTTGCTGTCTTTCTTCCTCCAGAAGAAACCCAAGCTGCTTAATTTGAAGGACCAGTCCTTGGCCGACGCCGGCAAACATGGCGTGGGGACCGAGTCTTTGTTCTTCGACAAGGTTGGGCAATGTTTTTTGTTGTTTTTTTAAGGATGGCTTATTCATAACAGTGTACACTTTACAAACGGAACTGTCGGTGTTTGCACAGATGAGTCATGGGTTGGTTTTGGCTTCCCAGACGCATCTTTCCGATCTGGGCTCCGAACGTGGCTGTCTCTTACCCTCCTTCCTGGCTTTTTGCATCATTCTTTCGGATTTCCTTCTCCCCCACCGGTCCTGAATCCAGTGCGGGCCCATGTGGGTGAAGGTCCAGCACTGTACAGAATGTGGCTGCCTTAGTACTCGGTGCTTTTCATTCAGTTTTAGGACAAGTAAATTAGTTGTCGATGGAAACAACCTCATTCCCCCCCCCCCCCCCAATGAACACATGAATCAGATCACTGGTCCATCAAAGGTCCGTATTGACTGCTCAAAGTGGCAGCAGCTCTCCAGGTAGATCTTTCACAGGCTTTCACATTATCTACCAACTGGCCCAGGCAGGCCCCAGTCTCGTCAGCTCTTGGAAGCTAAGCAGGGTCGGCCTCAGTTAGTACTTGGATGGACGACCACCAAGGAACTCCAGGGTTGGCAGGCAAGGGGAAGCTACCTGTCATTTCGTAGAAAAAGAGGTGCAGGGGCTCATTAGCATAGCTCATTAGCATAACTTATTTGCATATGCCACACCCCCTGACATTACCGGAAGTGTGTCAGAAGGCAACACCCACCACTCAGGCGCCACTGGACTGTTTTGGATTGCTAGCTATGGGGGGGGGGGATGTGTAGATCTGTCCTCGCAGAGGAGGGAGAGCTTGTACCTGAAGGCGGGCCTTGGGGGGGGGGGCTGTGCAACTGGCTGCTTCTTGCTCCTCGTGTCCCAACTGAGGGCTGCTGGGAGCAGGGGGCGGGGTTTGTTGCATGTGCCCGCCCCCCTGGGCTCCTTACTGCCGGAGCTCCGCTCCTGTACGCTCCCGCAGGAAATGACCCCTGCCTGTGAGCATCTCTTGCCTTGAAAACTCTGCAAGGGTCACCAGAAGTCGGCTGTGTCTCGATGGCACCTTCCCCCACCACCCCAACTGATCCCTCTGACCAGAGATGCCGGGGATCGGACCTGGGATGTTCTGAATACCGAGCAGATGTTCTACCGATGAGCCACGTCCCATTCCCCAACTATCTTTTCTTTCTTATCACAAAAGAGAGTGGCTTCCATTCATTTACATGGGAGGACGGGAAGCTCCGATAATGCTTAATCCTGCCTTCACCCACGGGGCTCCTACAATGATGCGCCATGTGTGTCTGCGCGTACCTCCCGCTCCGTTTCTGCAATGCATAAACCCTCCTTCACCCCCCGCATCCAGGCCATTAGGTCAGAATGACAGCTGAAGTACTCACAGTATTTATTAATTATGTATTTAGTTCCTTTGTGCCCCACCTTTCTCCCCCAATTGTGACCCAAATCCGCTTACATCCTTCTCCTCTCCTCCATTTTGTGCTCACAACAACCCTGTGGGGCGGGGTTAGGCTGAGAGGGTGTAACTGGTCCAGGGTCACCCAGCGAGTTTCTGTGGCAGAGCGGGGATTTGAACCTGGGTCCAGTCCTCTTCACCGGCTGTCTTTGTTGTAGAGAAAACCTCTCTTTGTCTGTGATGTGAATTGTTTCCTTTAGAAGTTAAGAAATGAGGATTGGTAAGGCTCAGTGTCCACCACGACTAAGAGCGAAGTTTTCCCAGCCTCTGGGTGCTCAGACTCCCGGGCTAATTGCAGAAACCTCCGTTTCGACTCTGGAGGCCAAGTGGGTTATTTCCATGACCTCTCTTTGATCTGGAGAAATTCCTCAGCCAGAATTATGGCTTCTGAGCGACGGTTTTGGCTGCAGAGCTTCTCCGCATTTACGGAGACATCAGCCCTCCTTGAATCCTCACTGAAAGTCCTACACCACGCGGGCTGTCTCATGTTTACACGGTGCTAGAAAGGCGGTTGAATCCCTTTTCGTTCTTGATTCGTTGCTAACCATCTTTTCTTTCCTGACTTGTTTGGTGCAGGTGCGCAAGGCGCTGCGCAGCACGGAAGCCTACGAGAACTTTCTCCGTTGTCTGGTCATTTTCAATCAGGAGGTGATATCGCGAGCTGAGCTGGTACAGCTGGTTTCTCCGTTTTTGGGGTAAGCAAGGGGGGGGAGATAAATTAATGGATCCATTTCTTTCCTGGTGTGTACTTCAGAGGTGGCAGCATTACTCTCTACTTGGGCTGCGTAGCCCTCCATCCCCTGTTTGCAAAAGGCACCGTTTCTTAGGCAGGTGACAGCTACTGTGGCCACAGCAGTGAATTTGTGAAAGCTTTGGTCATCAGGACATTTCGGCTTTCGTATGTCTCATATTTGCAACTTGTGGCACTGCACGGAGGTTGAATCTGTTCAGGGAAGACGGCCCTTGCTAGCAGTCCATTTCAAAGTCTTTTGGCGAGCGGCCCTCTCGTCGGCATCTAACGTGGGTGTGAAAGGTTCCCAGTCCAATCCTGGGCCAAGACACAACGTTACAAAGCCCCGGGATGTGACTCCTCACACACCAGTCTGGTATGTCGCCACCAGCCCTTTAGACTATCCCAACGATTGGAAGCCAGAGGGCAAGCTTCCAACCTTTCCAGGACTAAACAGAAAAGTCAGCCCCGCAAGGTAGACTTGCAGGACGAGTTTCCCACAAAAGCAGTTAGCTTGGCAGCAGTGTTCCCTCTAAGCTGAGTTAGTGTGAGCCAGCTCACAGTTTTTTAGCCTGCGGCTCACACATTTTTGTCTTAGCTCAGGAAGGATGGCACCAGAGCAAAGTAACTTATGCAGTAGCCAAATCGGTCGCTCACAACTTTAATGCCAGTGGCTCACAAAGTAGAATTTTTGCTCACAAGACTCCACAGCTTAGAGGGAACATTGCTTGGCAGGCGGTCACCCAGTCTAAGACTCTGGGTTCAGACTGAGGTCAGTTGAAAGCAACTAACCAGGAAAGTAAAAATGTATTTATTTATTTATTAAGATGCAAGAATGTTTCAAAATGAACATGAACAGTGAGGGGGAAAACAAGAAAGGGAGAATCTTAAGAACTAACTGAAACAGTAATACATTGTTTCCAGTTATCAGGCTTTACCATTCTCAGTTGAAGGCGCCCAGCAGTCCACAGTGTCTCCAGAGTTTAGCACAGGCCAGAAGCAGTGTTCCTTCTAAGCTGAGTTAGTGCGAGCCAGCTCAGTTTTTTAGCCTCCGGCTCACACATTTTTGGCTTAGCTCAGGAAGGATGGCTCCAGAGCAGACTAATTTATACAGTAGCCAAACCACTCACTCACAAGTTTAATGCCAGTAGCTTCCAAAGTAGAATTTTTGCTCACAAGTTTCCACAGCTTAGAGGGAACATTGGCCAGAAGCTGTCTGGCCCGCACAAGCAAGCATTCAAGACAGCTGCAGTCAGCAAAATAGTGACCGCCTGTCGAGATCTTTGGTTAACTGTATTCAGGGCTTTTTTTTGTAGAAAAAGCCCAGCAGGAACTCATTAGCATAATAGGCCATACCCAACAGCAGGAACTCGTTAGCACATTAGGCCACACCCCTGACAGCACAGCTCATTTGCATATTAGGCCACACCCCCATGTTACCAGAAGTGTGGTCATCCAGCCACACCCACCGTTTGCTTCTTATTCTCTTTACCTTGTTTGTTGTCAGAACCCAGGCCACACACCCCTAATTGTAGCCAATCCGAATGAGTTTCTGCTGTTGGGTGTGGCCTATTATGCTAATGACTTCCTGCTGGGCGTGGCCAGCTTGGGAGCCAGCCGGAACTCCGTTCCTGTGCGTTCCTGCCCCAAAATAGCCCTGACTGTATTAACTGTGTATATTGTATTTTTTTAATCGATTTGGTGTAACCCGCCCTGAGCCTGCCATGAGGGGAGGGCGGGATAGAAGTCGAATTAAATAAGTAAATAAGTAAATAGATCAGGGTGGTCAGCCGTGTTGGTCAGAAGCAGCCGAACAAAGTTAAGAGTCCGGTGGGGCACCTCGAAGACCCAACGAAGTTTTATTCAAGGTGTGAGCTTTCGTGTGCAAGGCACACTCCGTCAGACAGTGAAACGGAATTACAGATCATAGTTGTATATATAGAGGGTGGCTTGTTAAATTAGCAAAATAGGGGAGATTGTTTTTTAACAGTTAAAAAGGATGATAATTTTGGTTTCTGGTTATCATCAGCCATTTGGGTTCACTCGGGGAAAAAACGACATAGGTAATATGTCAGAACTGGAGGTTTGAGGTTTGTTACGATGTAAGTTGTCCAAAGCTCTAAAAAGAAGCCGTTCTGAACATAATTACTTGAAGATATGCAAAATTTACATATGTTAAGATGTGTGTATTTAAGCATAATTTTACACTGTTCTCAATTTTACTGTTAACCTTTTGTCTAAAAACAATAAAAATCTTTAAATAAATTAAAAAAAGAACTGGTGATTGACGTACCCCGAATTGTGAGAATCCAGTCATTAGATCCCATCCATCTCTTTTCTAGCACAGAGGCAAACTGTGAAGCATCTTGGCTGTGTAGAGTAGTTTTCTTGGCCCCAGAACAGAGAATTACACTGGACTCTAACTTTGTTCGAGACCTCAGGTAGTTACCATCAGGCTGGGAGTAAACTAAAAACTTACGTCTGTATGGTTCAGGGACCCTCGTGGTCTCAGGCCAATAGAATCCCCTAGGTGGTGATGTAAAGCCAGTGGCTAGGCCGATGAACTAAGGTGGTCTGACCAGGGAAATGCTCTGACCAGGGAGAAAGGTAACAAAACCTATCTCGGCCCTTTCCCACAGGTGCAAATCACGAACCTCAGTTGAATGGAATGTAGCTAATTGGGAGCCGGTGTTAGGCTCTCAACTCCCCTCTGCAGCTGGGTGTTATCTACAAACGCACAAGGTCAGCTCGCTCTGGCCTTGGCAATGTCGTTTCGGGACTCTGTTAACCCACAAGCAGGCCGCCACACGAGCCTGAACCAAACTTCAAATCAGAACAAGAAATCTGGGGAACCAGTTTCTTTACCATGGGGAATAATACTGTTCTCTTTCACCCTTTTTCCCCCCCAGGAAATTCCCGGAGCTGTTCACCTGGTTCAAGAACTTCCTGGGCTACAAAGAATCGGCGCACCTGGAGTCCTTTCCCAAGGAGCGGGCGACGGAGGGAATAGCGATGGAGATAGACTACGCCTCTTGCAAGAGGCTGGGCTCCAGCTACCGGGCCTTGCCAAAGAGCTACCAGCAACCCAAGTGCACCGGCCGGACCCCATTGTGTAAGGAGGTAAGTCCTCCTTCAGGGTCAGGGCAATTGGAGAGAGGTTCCTAGAAGCCTCTAGAGCACCCGGACTCTCGGAACGCGAGTAGGCAGGACGAAAGCTTGAAGAAAATTAACGACTCTGCTCCAGGTCTCTGTCTGTGGGGTGAACAAGCATCCCATCTCACAGTGAAGCCTGATTTCTGCCATGTAGAATTTGAGCAGTGCAGATCGGGGGGTGGGTAGGATGCTATACATTCTCTCAGTCACGATGAAAGAAACGTCTTGGGAGTGTGGATCGCTAATGAACATGACTTCCTTCTCTCCGCCAAAGGTCCTGAACGACACCTGGGTCTCCTTTCCTTCGTGGTCTGAAGATTCCACCTTCGTCAGCTCCAAGAAGACTCAGTACGAAGAGCACATCTACCGATGCGAGGACGAACGGTTTGAGGTAGCCGAATGACAAGCGCTGCTTGGGTTGCTCCAGGTTGATTGACCGGCGGCGACAGTGGCAACCGGGTAGCTTGGGGGGGGGGGGTCTGGTGTAACGTGGGAAGAGAAGTCTCTGTCCAGTTCAGCTTCAGCCTCTGGGCTCTCTAGTCGGCCTTATCCAGCCCCTTCAGCTTTTTTTTCATCCTCCTCCTCCTCCTCTCGCTTTGTAAAATGGGGATAGTGAGAATCAGTGTTCCCTCTAAGCTGAGTTAGTGTGAGCCAGATCACGTTTTTTTAGCCTCCAGCTCACGCATTTTTGTCTCAGCTCAGGAAGGAGGGCTCCAGAGCAAACCGATTTATGCAGCAGCCAAACTGCTCGCTCACAACTTTAATGCCGGTAGCTCACAAAGTAGAATCGTTGCTCACAAGACCCCACAGCTTAGAGGGAGCGTTGGTGAGAACACTTGCCTACCTTATATGACTGTTGTAAGAACTAGAGATAATGCCTATGAAACGCTTCAGACTCTTGGTGGTGGTGGAAGCTGCCGTCAAGTCGCCGCTGACTGACAGCGACCCCATGGGGTTTTGAAGGCAAGAGACGCTCAGAGCCGGTTTGCCATCGCCTGCCTCTGCGTAGAGACTCCAGACTTCCTTGGCGGTCTCCCATCCAAGTACTAACCAGGGCTGACCCTGCTTAGCTTCTGAGAGCCGACAAGATCGGGCTAGCCTAAGCCATCTAGGTCAGGGCTTCAGATACTTAAAAGCGCTATATAGCATCATAGAATCACAGTGTTGGAAGGGGCCATACGGGCCATCTAGTCTAGCCCCCTGCTCAATGCAGGATCAGCCCAGAGCATCCCTGAGAAGTCTTTGTCCAGCTGCTGCTTGAAGACTGCCAGGGAGGCGGAGCTCACCGCCTCCCCAGGCAGCTGATTCCACTGTGGCACAACTCCCTGAGATCCAGCTGGTTCCTTCCCACCCTTAATTTAAACCCATCCTTGCGAGTTCTGTCCTCTGCTGCCAACAAGAACAGCTCCCTGCCCTCCTCCAAGTGACAGCCCTTCAGATACTTCAAGAGAGCAATCCTGTCCCTCCTCAACCTCCTCTTCTCCAGACTGAACATCCCCAAGTCCCTCAGCCTTTCCTCACAGGGCTCGGTCTCCAGGCCCTTGATCATCCTAGTGGCTCTCCTCTGCACCCCGCTCCATTCTGTCCACATCCTTTTTGAAGTGAGGCCTCCAGAACTGCACACAATACTCCAGGTGCGGCCTGACCAATACCAATATGGAGTATTGATATTACCAGGTAATCTGGACACAGCCTAGGCTTCCCCTCTCCCGTGGCCTTCTGAAAAACTTCTCACGTAACTATGGGCATTTCCTAAGAGTGAAAGTCTTCAGCTGCAGGTGGGTGCTTGATCCTTTGTTTTCCTTTCCCTGGTTGGGAAATTGATTTCCTAGCGATTTCATATCCCTCCCTACCTAGTTTATAATTTCCACCATCCCAAGCACCATGTGCTTCCAGTCCAAAGCACGTCTTCTCCTTTTCAGTTGGGTAGGCTTTGGTCACGCTTGATTCCTAACATTGCTCTCCACAGCGTTACAAAAATAGAGGCAAAGCTCTTTGGGCTAAACGTGAGCCTTCCAGTCCACTCCCTCATGCGTCCCGGAAACGGTATCCTTTTCCAAACAGAGCTTTCAGTTGTAACTTACAAGCCTCTGCTAATGCAGGCTTTCCCGTTTCAGCTGGACGTTGTCTTGGAGACCAACCTGGCAACCATCCGGGTCCTCGAGACGATACAGAAGAAACTCTCCCGCTTATCGGCGGAGGAGCAAGCCAAATTCCGGCTGGACAACACTCTGGGGGGCTCATCGGAAGTGATCCACCGCAAGGCGCTGCAGAGGATATACGCCGATAAGGCGGCCGACATCATCGATGGGCTCAGGAAGAATCCAGCCGTCGCAGTCCCTATCGTGCTGAAAAGGTAACATGCAGACATTCGGGCGGATGCCTCCTTCCCTCGCTCGTGGGATTCCCCAGCAGTGCTTTGGTCCTTGGGAAAGCCAGCGCTGTTGACCTGGTAACTACAGAATTCGACAGCTCATGTGAACGTATTAGCTAAATATCTGTTGTGGGGAAACGGATTGTTTCATAGAATCATAAGAGTTGGAAGGGGACCCCCCAGGGTCATCTAGTCCAGCCTCCTACACAATGCAGGAAATTCACAAATATACCCCCAGTGACCCCTGTTCCATGCCCAGGAGGGGGCCAAACAAAAAAAAAAGCAAACCCCATCAGGATCCCTGGCCAAACTAGCCTGCAGAAAAATTGCTTCCTGACCCCAAAGTGGCAATCAGCATTTCCCTGGCTGTGTAAGAAAGGGCCACTGAGGCAACCCTTCCTGCCCCTCCCCTCTCGTGATCTGCCTAAGTTCACAGGATCAGCATTGCTGTCACGCACAAAATCAGCATTGCTGTCAGATGGCCATCTAGCCTCTAGTGCCCACCACCTCCTGAAGAAGCCTGTTCCACTGAGGAACTGCTCTGTCTGTCAGGAAGTTCTTCCTAATGTTTAGCCGAAAACTCTTCTGATTTAATTTCAACCCATTGGTTCTGGTCTGACCTTCTTGGGCAACAGGAAACAACTCTATATGACAGCCCTTCAAGTACTTGAAGTTTGTCTGAGGATTATTTCGGGTGGGGGGAGTTTACAATGCTGCGGGAGTCTTACTTGAAACCCTTTTATCTAGCCTTGAATTGCAGGAGAAACACAGAGCTGGAAGTGATCCCAGAGGTCATCTAGTCCAACCCTCCCCAATGCAGAATCCCCGCTGTCCCCCCCCCCCCCAGTGATCCCTGCTCTGAGGCCAGAGGAAGGCAAAAAACCTCCAGCATCCCTGGGCCAATCTGGTGTTGTACATATTAACACCATTTAACACTGGCTCAGAGGGAAATTCCTTCTTGACCCCAAAGCGGCGCTTGGCATTTCCCTGTGCATGTAAGAAAGGGCCAGGAGATTCACGATAAAAGTGAGCATTGCTGCCACAGACGTCTATGGGTGCGGTCAGATGGCGTGCCGAAGTGGTTTAAACTGCTCTGGTTCCAATCGGATTATATTTGATCCGGGACAAGCGCAATCACACTTACCTCCCTCACCATGCAGCACATTGCTCCCGGACGTCCACACTACAGGTGCGCAGCAGCGCACGTCGGCGGTTCCCCCCACACACACACTGTTTGTGCATGTGCATAGGCACCCATCCATATAATTGAAATCTTCATGCCAAAAGCATGCCCTGAAGCGAACACTTCCCTTTAAACTTTTACAATGAAACTGGCCTCCGTGAGATCCCGGACTCGTCTAAAGCCTAAAACTAAGCACCGTTTTTTAATTTGTTTTATTAACACCAGGGCGAAGCTTCGCCCAAGCGCATATGGCCGACGCTAAAATAAAATGGTGGACGAAAAGCGGAAGCCTCGGGTTTCCGAGCGGAAGTGGCTCTACACCGGCGGAGGTGCGATCACATGTCAGGAAAATGCGACTAGAACCAGAGCACCAGGAAAACACCACTTGGGGACCTGGTAGCAAAATACTCCGGTTTAAAGGGGGTTAGGGTTAGGCTGTGTGCTCGTGCGTAAATCGTCTGTTTCTAACCGGCACGTATACTGGCTCAAATGGCCCATCTGAACTCGCCCTGCATGTGTCAAAAAGAAGCTTGTCAGGTGGAAATTGTTACGTGGCTTCATATTGGGAGGGGCCAAGATTGGCAGCGGTTGAGAAGACCGCTTCCACTAGAGCCGGTCTTGGACGCAGCTTACAAAATCCATAAAATCACAACTAATTACCCAGATCGCTGTAACACAGGCATTATTCATGGAGTGCTCTGCAAGAATATCAGAACACAGCTTCCTGAGCATCAGCGTCATACAATAATTCCGTCTGTTCCGTTAAAGACTTCCGAGGTTTGTCGGATGCGTCCCGGCCATGCGGAGGCTGTGACTCCGTGTGAAAGCGGTGGTTTTCCTGTTTCTTTCTTTCGACGTCAAGGCCCCCCCATTAGCACAGTCCTCCAAAGCCCCTCTTTCTCTCTGTCTTTTTCTCGCTAAGGTTAAAAATGAAAGAGGAGGAGTGGCGAGAAGCCCAGAGAGGATTCAACAAAGTATGGCGGGAACAGAACGAGAAGTACTACCTGAAATCTCTCGACCACCAAGGGATCAACTTCAAGCAGAACGATACCAAGGTCTTACGGTCAAAGAGCCTGCTCAGTGAGATCGAGGGTATTTATGACGAGGTAGGTTGAGAGGTCGGGGGCCTCTCTCTCTGCTCCAGTATTTTCTTTTGTCCCATGTAGCGAAATGCACTTGTTAAGCTCAGATGTTTATACGTGTGTGTTTAGTGCTGTTGAGTCTCTACCAAGACTTGAGAGCCAGTTTGGTGTAGCGATTAAGTGCGCAGACTCTAACTTGGGAGAACCAGGTTTGATTCCCCACTCCTCCACTTGCAGCTGCTGGATGACCTTGGGCAAGCCATCGTTCTGTCAGAGCTGTTCTCTCAAGGGCAGTTTCTGGAAAGAGCTCTCTGAGCCCCACCTACCTCACAAGGTGTCTGTTGTGGGGAGGGGAAGAGAAAGGAGTTTGTAAGCCACTTTGAGACTCCAAGTGAAGGGTGGGATATAAATCCAATCTCCTCCTCCTCCTCTTCTTCTCCGTCTCCTTCTGGCAACCCTATGAATGAATGCCTTTCAAAACGTCCTCTCATTAACAACTTTGCTCAGGTCTTGCAAACCGAGGGCCGTCACCTCCTTGATGGAGTCATAGAATCATAAGAGTTGGGAGGGACCTCCAGGGTCATCTAGTCCAACCCCCTGCACAATGCAGGGAATTCTCAAATACGTCCCCCTCCACACCCCCAGTGACCGCTGTTCCAGGCCCAGAAGATGACAAAAAAAATATCTCCAGGTTCCCTGGCCTAACTGGCCTGGAGAACAATTGCTTCCTGTCCCCAAAGTGGCGATCAGCATTTCCCTGGGCGTATAAAGAAGGGCCAGGAGAACTAAGCACTGATGCAATCTTTCCTGCCCTCCCTCTCATGATCTGCCGAAGTTCACAGGATCGACCTTGCCGTCAGATGGCCATCTAGTCAGTCGATCTCACACTGGGTCTTCTTTTCCTGCCGCCTTCACCTTTTTCTAGCATGGTTGTTTTTCCCAGTGACTCTAATCTTCTCACAATGTGACCAAAGTGCAATAGCCTCAGTTTAGTCATTTTAGCTTCTAGGGAAACCTCAGGTTTGATTTTAGATTCTAGGGAAAGCTCAGGTGGTGGAAAGTGCCGTAAACTCACTCCTGATTGATTGGCAGCCCTATGAATTAATGACCTCCAAAACGTCCTGTTGTTAACTGCTGAGTCAAGTCTTGCAACCGGAAGGCCGCAGCTTCCTTGATGGAGTCCATCCATCTCATGTGGGTCTTTCCCTTTTCCTGATGCCCTCAACTTTTCCAAGCATTATTGTCTTTTCCACGGAGGTAGATCGAGATGGGTCGCCGTGTCAGCCTGTCTGTAGCAGTAGAAAAGAGCAAGAGTCCAGTAGCACCTTAAAGACTAACAAAATTTGTGTCAGGATAGGAGCTTTTCAGAGTCACTGCTCACTTCTTCAGAAAAGAAGTGAGCAGTGACTCACAAAAGCTCCTATCCTGACACAAATTTTGTTAGTCTTTAAGGTGCTACTGGACTCTTGTTCTTTTCTACTCTCTTTTCCAGTGACTCCTGTCTTCTCATAATGTGACCAAAGCCTTGGTTTTGTCATTTTGGCTTCTAGGGTAATGTTCAGGTTTGATTTGATCTGGAACCCACTTATAGGTATGGTGGTGGAAAGTGCCATGAAGTTGCTTCCAGTTTATGGTAATCCTTTGAATAAATGACCTCCAAAATATCATGTTGCATCTTCCTCTTTTCCTACTGCCTTCAATTTTTCCTTGCGTGGTTGTTATCGTCTAGCGTTATTTTCTAACACCATTGTCTCCAGGGCTATTTTTGGGCAGGAACACACAGGAACGGAGTTCCAGCTGGCTTCTGAGTTGGCCACACCCAGCAGGAACTCATTAGCATAATAGGCCACACCCAACAGCAGAAACTCATTAGGATTGGCTACACTAGGCGTGTGCTACAAAAAAAGGCCCTGGGTTTTGACAACAAAGAAGGTAAACAGAATAAGAAGCAAAAGGTGGGTGTGGCAGGATGACCACACTTCTGGCAACAGGGGGCTGCGACCTAATATGCTAATGAGCTGTGCTGTCAGGATGTGGCCTATTATGCTAATGAGTTCCTGCTGGGCTTTTTCTACAAAAAAAAGCCCTGATTGTCTCTTCTAGTCTTCTCATAATGTGACTGAAGTACAGTAGATCCAGAGGAGTTAGCCGTGTTAGTCTGTTGTCACAAAATAGTAAAAAGCCCAGTAGCACCTTTAAGACTAACAAAATTTACCGTAGCATAAGCGTTTGAGAAAGATCTGACGAAGAGAGCTGTGTTTCTCGAAAGCTTATGCTACAATAAAGTATGCAAAATAGTAAAAAGCCCAGTAGCACCTTTAAGACTAACAAAATTTACCGTAGCATAAGCGTTTGAGAAACATCTGACGAAGAGAGCTGTGTTTCTCGAAAGCTTATGCTACAATAAAGTATGTTAGTCTTAAAGGTGCTACTGGGCTTTTTATGATTTTAAAGTACAATAGCCTCCCTTTTAATCAGCCTTCTAGGCTTGATATGATCTAGAACGTACAGTAAAAAGTTATACAAACATCTGCGCACCTTTCTCACATAGAACATTGGCGCTTGCATTGTGCCACTTTCTGTGTCCATGGAGGCTTCTACCCGCTCTCAATAGGGGAGAGGAAATTCAGGAGAGAGGGATTTCACACTAGTTGTTGTGAATTTTCCGGGTTGTGTAGCCGTGGTCTTGGCATTGCAGGACCTGACGTTTTGCCAGCAGCTGTGACTGGCATCCTCAGAGGCATAACACAGACAGAGGGAGTACTCTCTGTGTCAAGGTGAGAAGCAAAATGGTAGGCAGGTAATTTATCTCTATTCAGGAAGATGGGGTAGGGCTGAGTCATTTCATTAGGGGCCGCCGCCGCTGTAGCACCCGGCCCATAACTTTACCATCGAGCAGCTGCCATAAAAGTTGATGAGCAGAAGAACATCTAAGCACTTTCAGATAGTTGGAAGTCCGCTTGAAAGTACGCCGTCTAAGTGAATCTTTAACTGCTGCCAGCACTTTGCTTTGTACTGTTTTTAACTGTTTTGTTTTAATTCTTGTATGTTTTTAGTCTGTATTTATGGCATTTGGAAGCCACCCTGAGCCTGTTTTGCGGGGAGGGAGGGGTATAAATTGGATAATCAATCAATAAATAAAATCTTGTAGGAGTTCCCGAGGCTATGAACTAATTAGGAGGAGCTTTCCTGAGGAGGTTCTTTTGCATATGGATTGGCTGTTGAAATTCTAATCTCCTCTGTGACGCTATCGTAAGACATAGAGCCTTTTTGTGTTTTTCAGGACAGAAAACCATGCCCTATTTATTTTTAAACTCTCTCCTTTCCTGTTGAAATCGGGTTTATGTTTATGAATTTCAAGGGCTTCCCTGTGTAGTCTGACATGGTAATTGGATGTGTTGTCCAGCCTTTCAGTGTCCTGGAACAAGATACCGTTGTCCTGTTTGAGTCAGGCCATGTTCAGCCACTGCTGATTTTTCACACTCTCGCCCTTCCGACTGCAGAGGCAGGAGCAGAGTTCCGAGGACAACACCGGCCCTCACCTGTCGCTGGCCTACGAGGACAAGCAGATCCTGGATGACGCCGCCTCTCTGATCATCCACCACGTCAAGCGGCAGACAGGCATCCAGAAGGAGGACAAGTACAAGATCAAGCAGATCATGTACCACTTCATCCCGGACCTGCTGTTCGCCCAGCGGGGCGAGCTCTCCGACGTGGAGGAGGAGGAAGAGGAGGAGATGGACGTGGACGAGGGCTCCGGGGCCGTGAAGAAGCACAACGGGGTGGGGGGCAGCCCCCCCAAGGCCAAGCTGCTCTTCAGCAGCATGGCGGCCCAGAAGCTGCGCGGGATGGACGAGGTCTACAACCTCTTCTACGTCAACAACAACTGGTACATCTTCCAGCGCCTCCACCAGATCCTGTGCCTGCGGCTGCTGCGGATCTACGCCCAGGCCGAACGGCAGATCGAGGAGGAGAACCGGGAACGAGAGTGGGAGCGGGAAGTGCTGGGGGTCAAGCGGGACAAGAGCGACAGCCCGGCCATCCACTTGCGGTTGAAGGAGCCCAGTAAGTGCACGTTCAGCTCTGGGGGAGGGAGTAGCACTGTCATACTTTGGTGGGTCACTTCCATATATGGCCGACATGGGAATATTGTCAGCACATTTGTGATTGGTGGGTGTTATCTGTATAGCTGTGGACTTCACCTATGATCTCAGGTCCTTGAAACTGGGTGTTCTTTAGCATTTTTTTTTCTCTGCCAAGAAAGCAACACACCCACTAGCAGTGTTCCCTTTAAGCTGAGTTAGTGGGAGCCAGCTCACAGTTTCTTAGCCTCCGGGCTCACAGATTTCTGTCTCAGCTAAGGAAGGAGGGGCTCCAGAGCAAACTAATTTATGCAGTAGCCCAATCGCTCGCTCACCACTTTAATGCCGGTGGCTCACGAAGTAGAATTTTTGCTCACAAGACTCCGCAGCTTAGAGGGGAGCATTGACCGTAACACCCGCTGACACCTTTTCTGGCATCTGCGAAGTGTTTTGAGGAAGTGGGTGGGGTCAGGTGAAGCTCTTGCCGAGCAGGCGGTTCATTGAACGTTGGAGATCTCATTGGCTGTGCAGATTTTTTTAAGGGGGCCAGTTTGGTGTCGCGGTTAGGAGCCCGGACTCTAATCTGGGAGAACCGGGTTTGATTCCCCAGTCTTCCACATGCAGCCAGCTGGGTGACCTTGGGTCAGTTACAAGTTCTCTCAGAGCCGTTCTCTCAAGAGCCGTCCTCGAGTGAGCTCTCTCAGCCCCACCGACCTCACAGGGTGTCTGTTGTGGGGAGGGGGAAGGAAAAGGAGATTGTCAGCCCCTCTGAGACTCCTGTGGTTAGTGAAGGGCGGGGTATAAATCCGATCTCTTCTTCTTTTAAAAAAAGTTGCTTTTGGCAGCAGCTGCCTCTTTGGCATAAGGATCTTCAGCATGTCACTTAAGGCGTATGCAAGAAAATAGTTTAAAACAACATGTTCATCTTAAAAGGTTCCCTGTTAAACACTTGCTTGACATGTTAAAAGAGTTAGTGTTGGGGTGATACATGACCTCACTGCCTGACATTTTGTGGTTGGCTTTGCCTCTCATGGCTGCCGTTTTGCCATTGCGCCCACCCTCCTGTGCCAAAATTCCAAAGGTGTCCACAGGCTCAAAAAGATTTGGGAACCCTGGGTTAGAGTATCCGACTTAGGGTCTGGGAGGCTCGGGTTTGAAACCCCACTCTTTCACAGAAGCTGGCTGGGCGACTTTGGGCCGGTCACATGCTCTCGGCCTAACCTACATCACGGTGTTGTTGTGAGGAGGAAATGGAAGTGAAGAGGCGGATGTGAGCTGTTCTGGGCGCCTGGCAGGGAGGAAAAGCATAATTGTAATTTACATTATGGTCTGCGAATAGCTCTAGAAGTGGTGGTGCACCTCCCTAATTCTGAGAGAGCCAGCTTGGTGTAGTGGTTAAGAACGCAGACTCTAATCTGGAAGAACCGGGTTTGATTTCCCCACCCTTCCACATGCAGCTGCTGGAGTGACCTTGGGCCAGTCTCTCAGAGCTGTTCTCTCAAGAGCAGTCCTCGAGTGAGCTCTCTCAGCCCCACCTATCTCACAGGGTGTCTGTTGTGGGGAGGGGAAAGGAAAGGAGATTGTAAACCACCCTGAGTGAAGGGCGAGGCATAAATCCAATCTCTTCGTCATCGTCTTAAGCACAGAAATGTGGGTATTCCCAGTTTCAAAATACTTGTGTGCTGGGACAGAACAGGGAATATCCACAGGGTGAAACAAGGGTCCGCGGTTTGAAATGGGTGTATCACGAACTCCCAAACATCGCTTCCTCACCTGACTTGCGGTTTCTTATCCTGTGCTGGAATGTAAGCATTTGGGCTTTTGTCAAGAGCTTTCCAGCTCGGCGGCTTTCTGGATGCACAAGCCATTCCTAGGCCTCGTGTCAGCCAGAAACTGAACACAGTTGGGATGAGTGGGAGCAGGGAGAAAGGACTCACCTAGCTTTTCTGTATGCAGCATGTCTTGCCTCTGTGCAGCACAGATACAGTTAACGGGTCAGCCGCAGGTGAGGTCTCGTTTGCACAGATTGTACCGTCAGCATGCAGCGAGAGCACAGAAAAGCTCAGCGACTGATGGCTGTCTTGTGACATCTCATCCCCGGTATCTCCTTTCCTTCCTTACTTATTTTACAACCCCCCTGCCGCCTTCCCAGATTGACGCAACTTCCTCATTCCTTTGTGAAGACTCCACAGAGGCAGGCGTTAAAAAGTTGTATCATCTCCATACATATATTTACTGTCATTTGCATGTATTGATTCATGACTTGCCATAAATACCAATGCCAGCTCATGTTTACCATCTTCCTTATTTTGTATTTTATCCTTTTGCATCGTTATTTCCCTGTCTTGACCAGCTTTGTGTGATTTGTTGGTCTTGGCTTCTCACTGCTGGGGGTGGGGGGCGGAGAGAGAAAGTTATCTAGGACGAAGAGGCTCTCGGGTTCGAGGTTACATTTCATGGCCCACTTTTCCTTTCCCGCCCTAGTGGATATCGAAGTGGAAGACTATTACCCCGCGTTCCTGGAGATGGTGCGGAACTTACTGGACGGTAACATGGACTCGTCTCAGTACGAGGACTCTCTCCGTGAGATGTTCACCATCCACGCCTACATTGCCTTCACCATGGACAAGCTGATTCAAAGCATTGTTCGACAGGTGAGCATTCCGTTGTGCGGGAAGAGATGGGGGGAACGGGAGCCTTGGAGACAGCTGATCGTGAACGCACACGAACGCATGAAGCTGCCTTCAGTTCCTTGGCACATTAAAAACACTGCGGAACCGACAAATTGTTTTTTATTTATTTATTCAGTTTATACCCCGCCTTCCCCACCAAGGCAGGCTCAGGGCGGCTTACATAAAATTCCACGTATAAATACAATTAAAATCAGTCATAAAACAATCATATTCAGTTACAGTGATCTAATCAAGGGCTAGAACAGTAGATCTCGAATTAATAGTGCTACTTAAGGTGACAATAACAGTCATGTTGGTATTTTCAAGCCAGCTTAACTTTTTGTGCAGTGGGCACAGGCTGTAGGTGGTAAGGCTAGGGCACAGGGGTCATGCTTCAGATGTTTGATGCGGCTCCTTGATCAAAGGCCTGGGGGAAGAGCTCCGTCTTGCAGGCCCTGCAGAACTGTAAAAGAGTCCCGCAGGGCCCTGATCTCTTCCGGGAGCTCATTCTCTCTCTGGAAGTAAAAGGGTTTAGAAGAGCCTTCACTCTGGCTAAGTGCTCTGTCCTCCCTTCTGCTGTACTTGAAGGAAAATACAAGAATATTCCTTTCACAGAAAGGCTTTGTACCTGCCTGTTAAGGGAGGCTGAGACTACAGAGCATATGTTTTTTTCATATATGCCCGTATTATAAGGTGACGCGTAATGAGAGCATCACCCCGTTGATTGAAAAAAATTGGGCCTTTCTGAAAAATCTAGACTTGAATTTTCATATATGCCCGTATTATAAGGTGGCGCGTGATGAGATCATCACCCCGTTGATTGAAAAAGAATTGGGCTTTTCTGAAAAAGCTAGACTTGAATTTCTTCTGTCTGATGGAAATCCAAAGATTACCTACCAAGTAGCCAGTTTCTGTATGGCGATACTCAGGTTACGGACATTTTATAGTAGTTCGAGATTAGGTAGTTACGGTAGTTAGACATTAGATTAGAGCCGGTTTGGGGTAGTGGTTAGGAGTGCAGACTCTAATCTGGGAGAACCGAGTTTGATTCCCCATTCCTCCACGTGCAGCTGCTGGTGTGACCTTGGGTCAGTCCCAAGTTCTCTCGGAGCTGTTCTCTCAAGAGCAGTTCTCGAAAGAGCTCTCTCAGCCCCACCTACCTCACAGGGTGTCTGTTGTGGGAAGGGAAAGGAGATTGTAAGCCGCTCTGAGACTCCTTTGGGTAGTGAAGGGCAGGGTATAAATCCAATCTCCTCCTCCTCCTCCTTCATATTTTTTGATATATTTAAAATTTTTGGAATCTTGTAAATATGTACTTTCTTTTTGTATGATTGGTCTAAGGACCACAACAATAAACTTAAACTGATCCTTGGTCTATCAAAGTCAGTATTGCCAGTGCCTACTCAGACTGGCTGCAGCTTTCCAGGGTCTCAGGTGGAGGCCTTTCACGTCACCTACAGCCTGGTCCTTTTAACTGGAAATGCCAGGGATTGAACCTAGGACCTTGTGTATGCCACGCAGATGCTCTACTATTGAGCCACAAAGCATAATCAAAATCTGAGTTGTGACATGTTTGAGATTCTAGAAATGGCCTTCAGCCTCCCCAAATATGAGAAGACTGGGTGTCACTGGGGCATTTATCCCAAATACATATTCAGGGGAATTGAACTTTGTGAAGCAAGTTGGGAAGGTGTTGCATATTTGATGCCAAAAACTCTCCCTGCCTTGGGGACCCTGATTGAGTGGAAAGATGGCACGAAGATGGTTTAAATACAAAGGCATCGCCCTGTTCCCCGGAGTTCCTTTCTTCCTCTGCAGAGTTCAGTGGCTGGTAGACCTGTTCTCCAGATACTCACTTCCTTCACATTGTTCCCTGTCTTCTGGGAGTGGGAAAGTAGAAGAGCCATGTGGTGGAGTGGGTTCGGATGAGGGGTGTGCAATTCTTCAGTCGGTATTTTTCTGTTTGGGTCTATTGGACTCGAAAAAATTCCAGTATTACTAAAAAATCCTGGATCCCAATACCAGTATGAGAGCCAGTTTGGTGTAGTGGTTAAGTGTGCGGACTCTAATCTGGGAGAACCGGGTTTGATTCCCCACTCCTCCACTTGCACCTGCTGATGTGACCTTGGGTCAGTCACAAGCTCTGGCACAGCTGTCCCTGAAAAAGAGCAGTTTCTGTCAAGAGCTCTCTCTCAGCCCCCCCCACTCACAGGGTGTCTGTTGTGGGGAGGGGAAGGGAAAGGAGTTTGTAAGCCACTCTGAGACTCCAAGTGAAGGGCGGGGTATAAATCTAATCTCTTCTTCTTCTTCTTCTTATGGTATTTTTGGGGGGTCTACTAGTCCCAAGAAGAAAAATACCTTTCCCCCCCTTAAAGCCAGCTCGATCCAGGGCCTGGCTTGGCTTTCTCCTGCAGCACGGTTTAAACCACACTGCAGGAGAAGCTGGCCCCAAGCCGAGCCGGCGGGAACAGTCTACTCCCTCCGGCACAGCTGATCCCGGGGCTGTCTTCTGCATGCCTTTGAAACTTTAAAGGGACTGCAGTAGAAGCCTGAGAAATAGCTGCAGTCTGCTCCCACCTCTCTGCTGTTTTCAGATCTACCGGTAATCCCCAAAAATAACTGAGATTTTCTCGAGACTTTTCCCCGGTTTTCATGAGAAAACCCATATACCAGTATGTCCCCTGGAGAGCCTTGCGCTCGGCAGACCAACCCTTGCTGGTCATCTCCGGACCAAAGGACATCCACTTAGCCTTGGCCAGGGTTTTTTCTGCCCTGGCCCAAGCCTGGTGCAACATGCTCCTGTCTGAGATCAGGGCCCTGCGAGACCTATTGTGAGACCTATTGCACCACCTAGATTTCCCATTGTTCTAGGCACACTATTGTAAAAGGAGTGCCAGGAAGAAGGGAAGGAGTAGTCAGTTGTCAAGTGGCTACTCCCCTAGTGATACACACGGCAGTAAGCTGTCCACATGATAACCAGGTATTAGGTAGTGGGAGACACAGGCATGAGGTGAGTCCTTACAATGACAGTGCAAGGAAGAAAGGAAGCTGGGAGCCCTGCTCCTCTCGGCAAGCAGTTCCTACAAAATCCAGGTGGTGGCAGTGAGTGAAGAGACAGAGGTCCATTCTGCGTCTGGCATTCGCTCCATGTTTTCTCAGCATTCGCCCTGGTTCCCCCTTGCCTTGGAATATCTGTTTTCATTGCATTGCCTTGGATCCTGGTTTCTGTACTGGCTGCTGTCAACTTGCCATCTGTTTTGTTTTCAAGGCTCACTCCTTGCATTGGTATGCAGATTTTCCTGTGTCAGTACTTGCCTCAGCTGTCATTAGCCGCCTGAGCTAAGTAATTCATGGAGAGGTGATAAATACAGAGGTGGGAAAGGGGTGGCGGTGGGCGCCCAATCATTTGGCCTCCCTTGCTGATCCCCAATTCGATTTGGAACACCTTTAAGGAGATCTATTGTCACTCCTGGTTCTATGGCCTGGTTGTTTTTAATCATTCAGTATGGCTGGAACCTTATATATTCTCTAGTACTGTATTATCTGCTATTTTAACTGTTTACTGTGAAACTGTTCTGATGATTCAGTATTTCCATTGTTGCCACCCGCCCTGAGCCCGCTTGCGGGGAGGGCAAGATACAAATCAAAATAAATATATTTGGGGTGCCGAAATATACCCGAAAAGTACTGATAAGGTATTCTTCGGGTATATTTTTGGCTCGGGCATACCATAATTAATGCCATAGTCATTTCTCTCTTCAGCTTAGCTGGGCCGAAGCGGATTTTGCACTTGGTCCTTTGGATTTCAGAAGTGCCCCTAACGCCTGTCCCTGCTCCCCCCCTCCTTCCAACAGCTCCAGCACATAGTGAGCGACGAGATCTGCGTGCAGGTGACGGAGCTGTACCTGACGGAGAACGCCAACGGAGCGACGGGGGGGCTCCTGTCCACGCAGTCGTCTCGTGCCCTGGTGGAGACGGCATACCAACGCAAAGCCGAGCACCTAATGCAAGACGAGAACTGTTTCAAGGTAATGCGGACAGTGTGGCGCTCTGGTGGAGCAAAGAAGGGCGTTGCCCGTGGGCATTGAAGGAAGGCATGGCATAGGGCGTCCCATAGGAAGGGAGAAAGTTGTTGTCTTTTGATACTGTCCAAGCATCTGTGCTTCTGGAGCACACCAAGTTTACCGAACAGCTAGACTGGAGTGTCCAGGAGCACCTCAGAGACCAACAAGATTTTGGGGGGTGGGAGCTTTCAAGAGCCAGAGCTCCCTTTGTCAGACGCGAAGCTCTGCGTCTCAGAAACGTATACCCCGAAAATCTCATTTGTCTCCAAGGTGCCGCTGGACTTGAATCCAGCTCCGAATCTCAAGATGCCACAGTCCCGCTGTACACTGCATTGGTCAGGCCGCACCTGGAGTGTCGTGCGCAGTTGCGGAGGCCTCACTTCAAAAAGGACATGGGCAGAACGGAGCGGGTGCAGAGGAGAGCGACGAGGGTGATCAAGGGCCTGGAGACCAAGCCCCGTGAGGAAAGGCTGAGGGGAATGTCCAGTCCGGAGGAGGTTGAGGGGGGGGGGACAGGATTGCTCTCTCGAAGTATTGGAAGGGCTGTCACTTAGATGAGGGCAGGGAGCTGTCCCTGTTGGCAAAAGAGGAGATGACTCGCAAGAATGGGTTTAAGTTAAGGGCAGGAAGGTACCAGCTGGACCTTAGGGAAAATATTTTGACAGTCGGAGTTGTGCGACAGTGGGATCAGCTGCCTAGGGAGGTGGTGAGCTCCCCCTCCCCGGCAGTCTTCAAGCAGCGGCTGGACAAACACCTGTCAGGGACGCTCTTGGCTGATCCTGCATTGAGCAGGGGGCTGGACTAGATGGCCTTTATGGACCCTTCCGACTCTGATATTTTATTATTGTACTGCTGACCAACACGGCTACCCTACTAAGACGTTCACCAGTCGACAAGAGTCTGGGCAATAACTCGCCGATTCTGCTGTGTACGGATCCTGGCAGGACCCCAAAGCAGTTATCGCTGCATAAAAAGCTGATAGGAACATCAACATGAAAAGCCCTCCAGAACAAGCCACCACCGCGCAGATCAGAGCCTCCTTTGTCTCCTGGCTTTACGTTCTCGGGCCGGGTTTGGGTTCTCATGCCGCATCGCTGGCGCAGGGGTACCCAACTCTGGGGTTGTCTGAAGTGCTCATTTGAGGCCCCTGTGTTCCCTTGTGCAGCTGATGTTCATCCAGAGCAGAGGCCAGGTCCAGTTAACCATCGAGCTGCTGGACACGGAAGAGGAGAACTCGGACGACCCTGTCGAAGCCGAGGTGAGAGCGGCTTCATCTGTGGGCTCACCAGGTTGAGAGGTTTTTAAATGTTCAGGAATCGAATGTATGTGCTGTAGAAAGAGTTCTGTGTACTATTCCTAAAAGACGTATGTCTTCAGGTCTCCATTCGTATTGTAAAAGCTGTTTTGTTCTAACGTATGGTGCGCTTTCTTTTTTCTTCTTTTTTTGAAATTACAGTTTTGATTTAACACCTGTGAGCACAATTTCTAAATTTAAGGTAATTAGTCCAGTCTTAGTCCTTTCCTTTCCTTTGGTAACCTTAGAAGCTCATTGATTCACGAATCTTGAGCAGCAGAAAACACTTATTCCTTATTTTCTAGATGCAAGGGCTAAAAGGACTGAGACAAATTTTGCGATTGCTAGAGTGATCTTGGGAATCCTTATCACGGAGCAAAAGAGCCCGGGCTTCCGGAGTATAGGGGGATGATTGGTTGAAAAAAGGCTTAATGTAATAATCCCTCATAATCTCATAAAATCTGCATTCCAGAAGTTCGTGAAAGGATGTATCAATCCTGTTAGGGCCACAAGGACAAATTCTGTCAGTGTAGGGCCTCTTCAGAAATCTCCCTTGCAAAACCATTGTAGGTATAATGTTCAGTCTTGCAAAAAAAATAGCTCCGCAGTGACATGGGATAGTAAGATAGTGTACATATGGGAGGTATCGATTTTGGAGCTCATTAGCATAAATTATTTGCATGTGCCACACCCCTTGACATCACTGGAAGTGTGTCAGAAGGCAACACCCACTGCTCCACTGGACTGTTTTGAATTGCTAGCTATTTTGGGGGGGACTTGCAGATCTGTCCTCACAGGGGAGGGAGAGCTTGTACCTGAATAAAAGTTGGTCTTAAAGGTGCCACTGGACTGTTTTGGGCCGGGGGAGGGGGCTCTGCAGCTTACCTGGCTGCTTCTTGCTCTGACTGAGGGCTGCTGGGAGCAGGGGGTGGGGCTTGTTACATGTGCCCGCCCCCTAGGCTCTTTACTGCCGGAGCCCTGCTCCTGTGCGCTCCCGCAGGAAATGACCCCTGCTCCTAAGTAATCTTTGTATCATTTAATGTGTCACATTAAGACTTGTGCTTTGCTTCAGTCCTGTTTTTAGGCTTTCTGACAGGTTCTGCAGCCCTGACACTATTGTATTGTTTCTCGAACACCCCATTCTGTCAATTGTACCGATTCACTCCGTGTAATCCGCCTTGAGTCAGAATGAGAAAGGCGGACTATGAATAACATAAATAATAAACAGTGACCAAAATCAGTAGAAAAACCAGTAAGCTTGCCTTGCCTCTCATCTGAGAATTGAATGGGGGGGGGGGACTCTGCCAGACCCTGTGGGGTGAGGGCTCTGTCGGTGGCAGTCCTTCTCTGATTTCCACTCCTGTAAGTTTTCCCGACTCTAGTTCCAGCTCCTGCCAACCTAGCCGTTCAAAAGCAAGAAATTGCAAGTAGATAAAGAGGTACCACTTTGGTGGGAAGGTAACAGCGTTCCATGCACCTTGGTGTTTAGTCATGCCGGCCACATGACTACGGAAACGTCTTCGGACAGTGCTGGCTCTTCGGCTTTGAAACGGCGATGAGCACCGCAACCCTCGAGTCGGACTCGACTGGCTTTCGAGCAAGGGAACCTTTACCTTTTAAGTTTAGTCAAGCCTCAGTTCAGGTCTGGTCAGACGGCTTCCCGTACTTGTGCACAAAACGATGTTTCAACGATGACAAACAGGAGAAGTGTAGGCCAAAGCAGACAGTGAATAGCCCAGAAAGGTGTAGGCCAGGGATGGCCAAACTGACTCGGGAGCCACATGCGACTCTTTCACGCATATTGTGTGGCTCCTGGCAGGGCGGCTGGTTAAGCTAAATATCACTAGCAAACAAATATCATTGGACAGATAAATATCATTATCAATATCTGCTTTTACCCCTTTGGTTCTTATTTTTGGCCGTCTCGTTTAATGTTAATTAAAAGCAAATTTGCGTATTTCCCAATAAAAAGGTGTAATATTTGTTGATGTCTCGCGGCTCTCAAACCTCTGACGTTTATTCTGCGTGGCTCTTACATTAAGCAAGTTTGGCCACCCCTGGTGTAGGCACTGGTATATGAAAGCTCTCTTTTGACAGAACGAAAAAGACAAGGAGCTATGTTTCAAGGGAATACATTAACATCCCTCCCCCTTCCTCTCTTTATTATGTGAACCGGTTCAGCGTTGGACCGACTATGTCGATCGGTACGTCAATTCTGATTCTACCTCTCCTGAACTCCGGGAACAGCTGGCACAGAAACCAGTATTTCTGCCCAGGTGAGTGAGTGAGTGAGCTAAGACTGCACCTGTTCCCCTTTGCCAAAAGCACGGATTGTCAGACTGAGGCATCCTTTTCCTTCTGGAGATTACGGCTGTGTTTGTTCTCCTGCAACGCTGCTGCGGAAACCGGTGGTGCACGTTGCAGCAGGCCTGCGATAAGGCCTGAAGAGTTCCTAGTTGTCCACTGCTGTCGTGTGATTTGAAGTGTCCGGGAGTCCGTGGAAAGGGTGAAGATGACAGGGGTTTAGCAGCAGTGTGTGCTTGAGCTGATATGCGTTTATGTGAAGCCAGTCGAGTGCTTTTTCAACCCGGTAACTCGGGGCTGGTCTACTATTGTTGCTGCCTGGACCTGGATAGCCCGGTCGGATTTCGTAGATCACCAAGGAAGTCCAGAGGCAGGCAGTGGCAAACCACCTCTTTAGCTGTGGTAGGTTTTCCGGGTTGTCTGGCCGTGGTCTTGGCATTGTAGGACCCGACGTTTCGCCAGTCGCTGTGACTGGCATCCTCAGAGGTATAACACAGAAAGATGGAGTAGGAACTCCTACAAGATAACGCCTCAGCCCTACCCCACCTTCCTGAGTAGATATAAATCACCTGCCTACCATTTTTCTTCTTCTCACCTTGACACAGAGAGTACTCACACACACAAACAATTCCTTTAATGGCATTTCACAAGAGTAAAAACATAATATCTGAGAAATTAAAAAAAAAACAGCACAGATTCTGCATAAGATAAAATTTTATTAAAAATTACCCTATATTGAGTGCCTACAAAATTTTACTACATATAGAGGCAGCAGCCAGTGAAAACTTTGCCGCAAGTTTGTTTATGTCTTCCTCAGTGCTATTCAACAGAAATAGTAGTTTGTTCGGCCTCCATCTTTCTGTGTTATACCTCCGAGGACGCCAGTCACAGCTGCTGGCGAAAGGTCAGGTCCAACACTGCCAAGGCCACGGCCAATACAGCCCGGAAAATGTACAACAGCTAATACCAGCATTGGTCTGCACAGCCAGTCGATGACAAGTCACTTCTGTGTGTCTTTTGCCCTGGCCTGGATGGCCCAGGGGTAACCTGGTCTCGTCAGATCTTGGAAGATAAGCAGGATCAGCCCTGATTTGTACTTGGATACCAGCGTTGAATATGTTGTCTCGAAGGCTTTCACGGCTGGAGTTCATTAGTTGTTGTAGATTTTCCGGGCTGTATAGCTGTGGTCTTGACATTGTAGGACCTGACATTCCGCCAGCCAACCTGAAAAATCAGCAGTGGCGGAACACAGCCTCATTCAAACAGGACACAGTATCTTATTCGAAGACGCTGAAAGGCTGGACAACACATCCAATTACCATCTCAGATTACACAGGGAAGCCATTGAAATTCATAAACATAAACAAAATTTCAACGGGACAGAAGAGAGTTTAAAAATAAATGGGGCACGGTTTCCTGTCCTGAAAAACACAAAATGCTCTACATCTTACAACAGCGCTACAGAGGGGACTAGAATTTCAACAGCCCGTCCATATGCAAAAGAACCTCCTCAGGAAAGCTCCTCCACTAGCATGTTCACAGCCTGGGTAACTCCTACAAGATAATGACTCAGCCCTACCCCACCTTCTGGAGTAGAGATAAGAACCTCCACAGGAAACCTCCTCAGGAAACAATCCCTATACAAAAGAACCTCCTCAGGAAAGCTCCTCCACTAGCATGTTCACAGCCTGGGTAACTCCTACAAGATAATGACTCAGCCCTACCCCACCTTCTGGAGTAGAGATAAATCACCTGCCTACCATTTTTCTTCTCACCTTGACACAGAGAGTACTCCGTCTTTCTGTGTTATAACCTCTGAGGATGCCAGTCACAGCTACAGGTGAAACATCAGGTCCTACAGTGCCAAGACCATGGGCAGACAGCCTGGAAAATCTACCACAGCCAATGAACTCCAACCCCCTCCTTAATTATCTTGCCTTGAAAACCCTATGGGGGGGGGGTCGCCGTAAGTCAGCTGTAACCTGACCACACCTTACACACACACACACAGCCTTTTTGTTCCGCCCTGGGCGACCACAACGGGGAGGGCTTTGACCCAGAACTGACCTGCACCAGAAGGTTACCACGCCTGTCACTACGGTTTATCCCTGCCTGTTTGCGGAAGGAGCAGAGACCTCTTAACACCCAGGGGTCCGGTATAAGCCGGAGAGGGAAGGGGTGACGGATCAAGCCAGCATCAGCCATCTTCATCACACTCATCCTTCGTGCGAGAGGACAGCATGGCATGAGCCCCGTCCCTTTGAGGCCTTCTAGCCCTTTTTGTCACCCTGCCCTGCACCGGATGGCCCAGGCTGGCCCGGTCTCATCAGATCTCGGAAGCTAAGCAGGGTCGGCCCCTGGATAGTATTTGGATGGGAGGCCGCCAAGGAAGCCCGGGGTCACTGTGCAGAGGCAGGCAATGGCAAACCCACCTCTGTTCACCTGCCCTGACCTGGATGGCCCAGGTCAGCTTGATCTCATTACTTCTCAGGAGCTAAGCAGGGTGAGCCCTGGTTGGTACTCAGATGGGAGACCACCAAGGAAGTCCAGGGTTGCTACGCAGAGGCAGGCAATGGCAAACCACCTCTGTTCATCTGCTCTGACCTGGATGGCCCAGGCTAGCCTGATACATCTCTGAAGCTAAGCAGGGTCGGCCCCTGGCTAGTATTTGGATGGGAGGCCGCCAAGGAAGCCCAGGGTCACGACGCAGAGGCAGGCAGTGGCAAACCCATCTCTGTTTGTCTGCCCTGAGCTGGATGGTCCAGGCTAGCCTGGCCTTATCAGACCTCAGAAGCTAAGCAAGGTCGGTCCTAGCTAGTATTTGGATGGGAGGCCACCAAGGAAGTCCAGGGTTGCTACGCAGAGGCAGGCAATGGCAAACCACCTCTGTTCATCTGCTCTGACCTGGATGGCCCAGGCTAGCCTGATACATCTCTGAAGCTAAGCAGGGTCGGCCCCTGGCTAGTATTTGGATGGGAGGCCGCCAAGGAAGCCCAGGGTCACGACGCAGAGGCAGGCAGTGGCAAACCCATCTCTGTTTGTCTGCCCTGAGCTGGATGGTCCAGGCTAGCCTGGCCTTATCAGACCTCAGAAGCTAAGCAAGGTCGGTCCTAGCTAGTATTTGGATGGGAGGCCACCAAGGAAGTCCAGGGTTGCTACGCAGAGGCAGGCAGCGGCAAACCCACCTCTGTTCGTCTTGTGCCTTGACCAGGATGGCCCAGGCTAGCCCGGTCTCATCAGATCTCGGAAGCTAAGCAGGGTCGGCCCTGGTTGGTACTCGGATGGGGAGGCCACCGAGGAAGTCCAGGGTTGCTGCGCAGAGGCAGGCAGTGGGAAATCCCACCTCTGTTTGTCTTCCCTGGCCTGGCTGGCCTGATCTCATCAGATCTTGGAAGCGGACCGGGATCGGCCCCGTTTAATACTTGGGCGGGAGACCACCAAGGCGGTCCAGGGTCGCTACGCAGAGGCAGGCATTAGATTAGCCGTTTCCTCCAGGCCAGGGGTCCCCAACCTTTTTGTGAGCCCGTGGGCACCTTTTTGAATCCTGACACCGCGCGGTGGGCGCAGCGGCAAAATGGCTGGCGCGGGAGGCAGAGCCGGCGACAGAATGGCTGCCGCGACTTACCTTCGCTCACAAGGAAGACCCTTGTGCTCTTAAGTGGCAGCCGCTGCCAAAGCAGCATTTTTTTTAAAAAAAAAATCCGAACAGCCAACCGGATGCCTTGCTGGACAAAAACCCTGCACGGCCCCACCCCGCTTTCTAAAAACGGTGGGCACCGGGAATGGTGTCAGCAGGCGTGGTGGTGCCCCGCGGGCGCCGCGTTGGGGACCCCCTCCAGGCCTCCCCTTCATCCCCCCCCCCACTCTTGTGCTGGCAAAACGAGCAGAGGAGAGGGTGGATAAGGGAAGGTGCCGGCGAAGTTAACGTGCAGGCGGGCCCTTTGCGCTTGTGCCCTCTGTCAGCGAGAGCCAGGTGGGGTCGGGGCGGAGGAGAGAAGGCGCTAATCCCAGCAGGGGTTCTCTGCTTTCCAGGAACCTGAGGCGGATCCGCAAGTGCCAGCGCGGCCGGGAGCAGCAGGAGAAGGAAGGCAAGGAAGGGAGCAGTAAGAAGCCCCTGGACAATGTGGAGAGCTTAGACAAGCTGGAGTGTAAATTTAAGCTCAACTCCTATAAGATGGTGTATGTGATCAAATCGGAGGATTACATGTACCGGAGGACGGCTCTGCTGCGGGCTCATCAGGTAGGACCGAGCGCCGGGGGGGTGGGAAGAGCCTCCGGCCTCTCACCGCCCCGTGGGGGAAAGAGAAGGGAGAAGAAGGAGAAGAGATCGGATTTATTCCCCGCCTTTCACTACCCGAAGTAGCCTCAGAGCGGCTTACAATCTCCTTTCCCCTTCCCCTCCCCACAACAGACACCCTGTGAGGTCGGTGGGGCTGAAAGAGCTCTCTCGAGGACTGCTCTTGAGAGAACAGCTCTGAGAGAACTTGCGACTGACCCAAGGTCACCCTGCTGGCTGCATGTGGAGGCGTGGGGAATCAAACCCGGTTCTCCCAGATTAGAGTATGCGCTCCTAACCGCTTGTGTTCCGTGACCTTCCACGATGGGTGGCCCGGTCGTTGAGAACACCTCTGTCAATGGGGCCCCTGCCGATCGGCATGACGGTGGGAGCCGCTCAGAATCCCTGCCGCCGATCACACAGGTGGCAGGAGGCGGAGGAACGCAAAGCAGGAGAGAGCTGAGTCGAGAGCCGTGTTCCCTCTAAGCTGATTTAGTGTGAGCTAGCTCACAGTTTTTTAGCCTCCGGCTCGCACATTTTTGTCTTAGCTCAGGAAGGAGGGCTCCAGAGCAAACTGATTTATGCAGTACCCAAAATCGCTCGCTCACAACTTTAATGTCAGTCTCTCATAAAGTAGAAATTGTTTTTGCTCACAGGACTTCACAGCTTAGAGGGAACATTGCTTGAGAGCCGTACTCGCCGACTGCTTTGCAAAGATCGTAACGGCCGGATTTTAAAATACTTCATCTTTTTAAAAAACCCACTTAATCCAAATGAGAGAAACCGGCTTGTAAAATAATTTCTGAGGGTGGCCGTGACACTCTTCAGTAGAAGAGTTAAATTTGAGTCCAGTAGCGCCCTAGAGACCAATGTGATTTGGGAGGTATGGCTCAGAGGTTAAGATGCTGAGCTGCAGACCGGAAGGTCTGTAGCTCGGCAGTTCGAGACCCGAGTGCCCGCGTGATGGAGTGAGCTCCCGTCTCTGGCCCCAGCTCCTGCTAACCTAGCAGTTTGAATGCAAGAAATTGCAAGTAGGTAAATAGGTACCACTTTGGTGGGAAGGCGACAGCGTTCCGAGCGCTTCGGCATTTAGTCATGCCGGGCACGTGACCATGGAAACGTCTTCGGACAGCGCTGGCTCTTCAGCTTGGAAACGGAGATAAGCACCGCCCCCTAGAGTGAGATTCGACTGGCTTTTGAGCGAGAGAAACCTTTACCTTCTACCTTTCTGAGCTTTTGAGAGTCAGATACTCTTGTAAGATAGTTTAAGAGGGTAGCCACGTTGGTTTTCAGTAGAAGAGCTGCGTTCGAGTCCAGTAGCAGCGTAGAGGCCGACAAGGTTTTGGGGATATAAGAGAAGAGTATCCGACAAAGGGAGATTTCACTGGAAAGTTTCTATTCCCCAAACTCTTGTTGGTCTCTAAGGTGCTAGTAGACTTGGATCTGGCCTGTAAGAGGCTCCCTCAGCTGTTCCCTGAAATTCCTTCTCCCCCTCAGTGGGAAAAATTGAAAAGTCGGCCCCAGGAAGGAGACTGAGAGCAACAAAGCTGCAAACACACACACACACACACACCAGCAACAGGAAAGACAAACCTAAGGATTTACTCGCCAGTGTTCTAGTATCCTTCTTCCTCTGCCTGCCTGCCCCCTTCCCTTCACATTTCCATCTACCCCGGAAGACCATTGATCTGCTTCCTGGTTCCTCGATGGGTGTTTCATTGGTCCGAGAACAGGCAATGCGTAGCCATTTCCAGCCTGCCCCTAGCTCTGTAAAATCCCCCTCTCTACGTGCCTCGATCCGTGCTTTCTGACACCACGTGTGAATGGCTCATCCCAGACGTCACATCCCAGATCGAACACATCGCAGATGTAACCTCACATGTGACCGCCCCCCTTTTGCAATTTGGTCGGGTCCAGTGTTCCCTCTAAGCTGCGTTAGCGTGAGCTAGCTCACGGTTTTTTTAGCCTCCGGCTCGCACATTTTTGCCTTAGCTCAGGAAGGGTGTGGCTCCAGAGCGAACTGATTTACGCAGCAGCCAAATCGCCGGCTCACAACTTTAATGCCAGCAGCTCACAAAGTAGGATTTTTTGCTCACAAGACTCTACAGCTTAGAGGGAGCACCGGTCGGGTCACACGTCCCTCCGTGCATGCCCATGCTTGATTTTTTTTTAATCTTGATTTTGTAATGCCGGTGACCGTAGCCTTCTTTCCCCCCCCCCTTTCTCTCCCCCCCCCTCCCGCCACCCTCTCCCTCCTACAGTCCCACGAAAGAGTAAGCAAGAGGCTGCACCAGAGGTTCCAAGCCTGGGTGGACGCGTGGACCAAGGAGCACGTGACCCGCGAAATGGCCGCCGAGACCAGCAAGTGGCTGATGGGCGAAGGCCTGGAAGGCCTGGTGCCTTGCACCACCACCTGCGACAAGGAGGAACTGCACTTTGTCAACATTAACAAGTACCGCGTCAAATACGGCACAATATTCAAGACACCCTAGACTCCAGGGAAGGGAGGAGAGAGGAAAGTGCAGTTCGGCGATGGCGGCAGGGCGGGAGTTGGGGGGGAGAGACGCCGTGTCCCACGTGCGTGTGCATCCAGGGGAAAGAAAACCAAGGACGATGCCTCCCTCCCCCCGTCCTCCCTCCCTCCCCCGACCCTTCTGTGTATCTTCGTAACGGCCACTTCTCGACTTAGTTCGTAGCTGGTACACCCCGTCGCCCCGGAGAGGGTGGCTTTCCGAAAGGTCTTTAGCCTTGAGAAGCTGGAGCTGTCGCCAAGGAGCCAAAACTTCCACGTGCACAATGACCGGGGGCCGGGGGGGGGGAGGTTCCGAATCGCCGTAGGGGAAACCGGCCTCGCCCGTTCACACCAGCAGCAAACCTTCCAACAGCACGGGCGTCACGGACGGCAGGTGCTACGCAGAGCCTGAGCGGATATTGGTGCATTTAACCATCCCCCCCAAAAAAAAGAAAGAAAGAAAGAAACTGCAAAGGCTTTTGTGGGCAAAGAATCCTCGCTCGGAATCCCAGAAACGGCCCGCCAGGACAAGCCGGTACCGCCACAGACTTTTCCGGAATCCTCCATCTTGGGGCTCTGGGCTCCACTGTCCGGCCGTCGGAAACATCAGCTCATGAATAATAGACACTCCTCTCCCCCCCCAAAATGGCTCTTTTCTTGTTCTTGCTGTTCCCCCTCCTCGTGACCCGGACTCTTCTTGACTTACATACACCAATTAAGATCGGTCTGTCCTTTCTAGTGCCAGTGGAACTATTGTTTTATTTGGGGTTGGTTTGGGTTTTTGTTTTTGTTTTGTTTTTTCTTCTCGACTTTTTTTGTACCGGCTTGTTTGTTTTACTAGTCTCTCTCTTAGCGCCACGCGCCACCTCTTCACACACCCACCGACATACAAACGTTATATACGCAACACCCGTGGCTTTCACGATAGCAGCAACCAATATTAAAATGGTTTTTCCTCCCACCCTCCTTTTTTGTAAATAAATGTATATATTTGTCAAATTTTTTTTAATTAAAGAAAGTCTGCTCAACACGCTAGTATCGCCGTTACTAGCTTCTCGCGCGTACCTTAGTACCCGGTCGGCTTTGGGTTTTAGCACCTACGGACAAGGACGGCAACGTTTTATGACACTTTCTACCAAAGGGAGTTATCGTTGTAGTGCTTCGTGTGGGGAAAGTTTTGTTTTGTTTGTTTGTTTCCCCCCCTTTTGTACAAAAACAAATACAGTGATAGTAATGATGATAATACATCTAGGGTTCTCACTAGAGAAAGACACGTGCACCCCCCCAGTTCCCTAGTGCGTTGTTGAAATCTGTGAGCAAGCGGTGGCGGGGGGGGGTACCCCCAACCCGTCTGTATTCCCGTCTTCAAATGGAAGTCGAGAAGACTCGAGCAGGCGTAGGAGAGCGCGTCTGTGCTGTGGTTTAACGTGACTGTATCGCAGAGCAGCCTGTCCAGTATATGAATATATGTTGATACAGTTCTTATTTCCTTTTGGGGGTGGGCGGGATAGGGCCCAGCTTCTTACCTACCCTGTCTTCCAGCACCATCTGCACTTTCGTGAAGTTCTGTTGAGCTACCTAGTTGGGTTTCGCTGGTTCCCCCCCCCCCCAAATACACACATACGTGTGTGACTTCTCAGTATCGGAGAGAGATAAGTACCAAACCAGTATTTGACTGAGCTGCTTTTATAAATAGGAGTGTGTCTGTGTCGGGGGGGCGGGGGGGTACAGAGGAGAAGAATAAAGAGAGCTGAGTTTGGTTTTGGGAGGGTTTTTTGGGGGGTGGGGATCTCAGTGGTGAAATATAACCCGCGTGAATATCTATTTTTTTATTTAAAAAGGCTCGGCAAAAGCAAATAGCTAAGAAAACGACCGAGCGAGACAGAGCTCCCTTTCAAAGGCATTTTCGGTGAACGTTTGTAAAGTGGCGACCGATTCATTGTCTCTTCCTCGTTCAAAAGGAAGCGGCGTTAGCTCGGACAAAGCAAAGAATCAGAGAGAGAGAGAAGATGCGTTTCTGGGCTTTCTTTTTGCTCTCCTCCCATCCTGACTTGCTAGTTTAAATCTATCCCCCGGGGGGTTCCAGGCAGGTCGATGCGCCCCTCTTTCCCCCCCAGAACAGCAGTGTTGCAGTCCAAGACCGAGAGAGAGAGAGAGAAGAAGAAGATAAAAGATAAGTTCCCTGAGGGAGGAATCCAAATGGAAAGGTGTGGGACGGGACCCGTCTTAGGAGGCAGGGTGTACGCAGGGGAGAAGTCCACCTGTGAGGGTTCAAATAGTGCCCAGCCGGGGGAGTTCTTAACAGTATTCCAGCAATAAGCTATTTCTCCCTCCCCCCCCCCCGTGCCCCCCCCCCCCCCCCCGTGCCTCCTCCCCTCATCTTCTTCCAAGAGGGGTTTCGAAGGGAAGGGAAACGTTGCCCCCTTTCATTTTGCAGGGTTCTCGTGCGCTTCCCTAGGCAGTCTCTCAAATGTGTCCCATCCCCCCCCCCTTTTTGTATGCATTAAAGAGTTGGTTCGGACTCTCTGCCAGCTTGGAAGCTAGCAGCGGCTGTTAGTGGCGCTTTTTGAAGCATCATCTGCGGCAGGCAGGGAAGTGGCAGGGTGGCATTCTGGTGGCCCCAAAAATCCAGGAATAAGGGAGATGAGATTGTGCCCGACAGGTAAAGCGGAAGAGGCTGCTGGCTCATCCTTCTGGCGCAGGGTTTCCAAACGCGACGTTTTCTCGTTTTCCGTCCCCTTCCCCTCCGTTCTGATGTCTGACATCTGAGCTCCAAGCTCAAATCCTGGCCTGTACAATAGCAAACAATGCTCCCGACCCTTCCCTTATTATTTTTAATTGCCTTTTTTTTTTTTGTATTCTGTACTGTGATCCTTTTTTTTGCCACCTTATTCATGTGATGATTTCTATACAGATGTTGTAAACTTTGAATGTAGTGCAGTGTTTCCATTAAAATACCGGGGCTACTCGTGTCCACATCTGGTTCTCTTTCCTGATCACCATCGGTCCACCGGAAAGGTCGGCGCAGCCCCGGGGGCGGTTTTGTTTAAGGGGGTTGGGGGGGGGGGGGGGGGTAACATGTCTGTCATGAACCGCAAGGAAGAAAGCCACCGCAAGGTCAACACTCAACCAGTGTTCCCTCTAAACTGAGTTAGTGTGAGGTAGTTCACAGTTTTTTAGCCTCCGGCTCAGACATTCTTGTCTTAGCTCAGGAAGGATGGCTCCAGAGCAAACTCATTGATGCAGCTGCTTGCTCACAACTTGAATGCCAGTCGCTCACGAAGTAGAATTTTTGCTCACAAGACTCCACAGCTTAGAGGGAGCATTGCACCCAACGACTGTGTTTCGGAGTTTTTTGGCCCAGAATTTCCGTTGGCAAAATGGTATACTTTTATTCACACGCTTGCTTCAGATGGTGATAGCATATTTTGCTCTTTGTGGGGTATTTTTAGAAAGCGGGGGGAGGAGGAGGAGAAGAAGAAGATGACCCATTTGGGCACTGAAGTGGAAAAGGAATATGGGCAAGGACATTAGCCGCTTGCGGCCTCGGCTTTGCATCTGCAAGAGAATACTTCCATATGAGTGTATGTGAAGCTCTTGCAACTTCTGAGACAAGAAACCCAAATACCCTTTAAAACAAACAAACAAACAAAAAAACAGAAAATACAGGTATATGTTTATATGGTTGGACCAGTTTCTGGAAACCCAGGTAGCTGGAGGTGCCCAAAAATCAAGATTGGATCAGGGGGAGTGAGTCAATAAAATTATTTCGTTTTGATCCTTCTGGAGATGATGCACTGCAGAGTATATTCCATGTTGTTTCTTTTTTTCTTGGTTTGAACCTCTTTCCAATGCTTCCTCTAAGCTGTGGAGTCTTGTAAACAAAAATTCCACTTTGTGAGCTACTGGCATTAAAGTTGTGAGTGAGCAATTTGGCTACTGCATAAATTAGTTTGCTCTGGAGCCCTCCTTCCTGAGCTAAGGGAAAAAATCTGAGCCGGAGGCTAAAAAACTATGAGCTAGCTCACACTAGCTCAGTTTAGAGGGAACACTGCTTCTTTCTTAACCTCTAGTTGTTCTTTTCTTTTGGTCAATCTTTCCGAGCATACCGGCCCATGCCAGTGTTGTGTAATGTAAAGGGTGTGATTTTTACACAGAGAAGAATGGGAAGTTTTAGGATGTTGGACACGACTAATGAGTGGCCTCATCTTTGCATGGTGGTTGTCTGAGCCACCTTGTCAGGTCAGAACACAGGCTGTCAAAAAAAAAAAGCAATTTTCCCAGGGCTGGCGTTGGCTGTTGAACTGGGCCGAGAAATGTTTGTGCGTGTGGGACAGCTGTCGCCGTTGTAGAATCGGTGGATTGCAATCAATGCTCTCTCTAAGCTGTGAAGCCTTGTGAGCAAAAGTTCTACTTTAGGAGCTACTGGCATTAAAGCTGTGAGCCAGCGGTTTGGCTCCTGAGTAAATCAGTTTGCTCTGGAGCCATCTTTCCTGAGCTAAGGCAAAAATGTGTGAGCCGGAGGCTAAAAAACTGTGAGCTAGCTCACCCTAACTCAGCTTAGAGCAGTGATGGCAAACCTTTTAGAGACCGAGTGCCCAAACTGCGACCCAAAACCCACTTATTTATCGCAAAGTGCCAACACGGCAGTTTAGCCTGAATACTGAGGTTTTTCTTTAGAAAAAACACCTCATACATTAACTTAAGATGATCCAAACAAAATAAGGAAAGCAATCCCAAATGCTTTCATTTACTTAAAATTATTTGGCAGAGAATTTGACCCTTTAATGATGGGTCTGGGCCTGGCTGGGGCGATGGCACGTGTGCCCACAGAGAGGGCTCTGAGTGCCACCTCTGGCACCCGTGCCATAGGTTCGCCACCACTGGCTTAAAGGGAACACTGGTTGCAATGATCCCAAAACCACCGAGAAAGGAAGCTTCACAGTAAGTGAAAGAAACCTTCTGATCTCTTCAAATCTCAGAAGCTAAGCGGGGTCGGCCTGGGTTAGTACTTGGATGGGAAGCCACCAAGGAAGCCCAGGGTTGCTACGCAGAGGCAGGCAATGGCGAACCCACCTCTGAACGTCTCTTACCTCGAAAACCCCACAGGGTCGCCAACAGTTGGCTGTGACTTGACGGCATTTCCCACCTCCGAAGCTTGTGACTGATCTGAATTCTCCGTTTTCGTATCGGTGAAAAGTCGCGTTACGAATTCTTGTAGCTTTCCGGATGGTCAGCAGAGGCCACCTGGAAACTAGAGAAGGATGAAAGTAGGGCTTCGGTCTCTCACCAGCTGTGGACTCTCCAGGTGCAGTGAACCGTATCTATGGCGGCTGTACGATCACAGGCTCCACTCCGCTATAGACGCAACTGCTACCAGTGGTTAGAGAATCACCTATCAGATGTAGTTCTGAGAACTGGAGAACCTTGACGGAAACAGTATTCATAGTCCACCTTTCCCTTTTTTTGTTTTCCCCACATCTAAAAATGAAACTCTGGTCATAACAGGGGCAATAATGCTCTATATTCTTGGTACTTGGGGGGCAACAGTTGGAGGGCTTCTGGAGTTCTGGCCCCACTGGTGGACCACCTGATGGCACTTGGCTTTTGGCCATTGTATGACCTGATCCAACATGGATTCTTTTATGTTCTTTACTCACTACCCTCACAAACGTTGGCCTGGCTTACCAAGGATTTGCCACGAACCAGCTGGTGGAGACAAATATGCAGGTGTTTGTGCACCGTACGTTTGTACCCAGGTTACATAAATAAATGTACAATTCCCATTTTCGGTCTCTTAAATTTTAATAACAGCCTTCGTCTGAGACAATCACTTGAGAGAGAGCCCTCTTTCCAGAATGTCTGACGGTCAGAAGCTTGCTTTGACACCCTCAAAAGCACAGGGAAGAGACGTTCGTGGATCAGCGGCAGAGCACTTTCTCTGCGTGCAGAAGGTCCCAGGTTCAATCCCTGGCGTTTCCAGTTAAGGGGTCAGTGGCGGCAGGTGTTTGGTAAGATCTTTTTTGGTCCGAGACCTTGGAGAACAGCTGCCAGTTAGTACACAATGGAAGAATCATCTGACTCGGTAGAAAGCTGTTCTGTATGTTGGCATAAATGGCAAGCCACAGTGGCATAACGAGTAGATTTATGAAGATGCCATGGCAGTTATGCCAGCGAGCGATGTATTTTTCCTTTCTGTCCCCTCTCTCTTCCAGCGTGCGATGCGGAATATACCTACCCTCATGGCAATGGAGTACATGCAAATTAGCTGTCGGTTTGTGGCTCGTGACGCATTTCTAAGTATTACCCTCCGCTCAACAAGCGCCTCTTCTTCGAACCACTGGGCTGACGGACAGCATCCTTTGGGTGCCAATCAAAGGGAGGGGGCAGCTCGTAATCAGATTCCAAGTCAGTGAATGCCAGAGAATATGCCAGCCATCTCCCTTTCCTCTGGGCATTCATCTCTTGACGAATGGGGTCACTGCGTTGGTGTCTGTTTACAGCGGACGCATGGATGGCGAAGAAGGGATTGTAGTAGGCGCTTTAGGCATCACCCCGGGACAAAGCACCGACGGCTTATCTGTATGATGAGGCCAAGATACTCTCGTCTGCTTGGATCAGATTGTTGTATGCACACTGACGGCATGCCCACTGGAGGCTTTTCCTGTGCATCTTCTATCTTGCCCTTTTATCGTTTTCCTCTGCATATGAGACAATAAAAACCTAGCTAAATGCCTCCCCACCCCCCAATTAGGTCAGCATCCTAGAGGCAATCTCCGGGCAAAAGGATTGTAATTGCTCGGCCAGAAGTATTCATAAAATTAACATACTCCGAAGGAATCCAAACTCAATTTAACAGGCCACTGGCTCCGTTATGCATGTGTAGCGTGAGGCATTGCTTGAAATGAGTCGAGAAGAGCTTTTCATAAGGGATCGGGGTCAAAAGTGGACAAAGCAGATCGCCCTAAAAAAAGAGAGAGAGAGAAAGCCAAACTGTTTAAGGACCAGCACGGCCATTTGTACACAAATGTATGGGGTTTAGAAGCATTCGAGGCAACAATTTGTAAGCCTTCGTTTTAACACGCAGGTTTCCAGCATCTGTACTTCAGCTTTGGCAGGTGTGACCGCAAAGGAAAACAACATCTTCAGCTGTTGAGAGATCTGTTCCAGTTGCATGTCTCTTTAAACTGTTGTTTCCGTAGAACCCTTTGACAGACAAAACACAGTTTTCACGCACCGAGGGACAAGCGTGTTGACAGTTCGGCTGTCAGTTGCGAGCAACGCCTGTGGATGCTTGAACCGAGCACTCAAATTTGTTCTATACCGTGCTGCAGCTCTTTCGCACGTGCGCATCCATCACCCCTGTGCTGCTTTCCCAAGGTTCCCCACCCTATCCGACTTCAAATTTAAATGCCACACCTGTCCATGATGATCCTGGGACCCAGTATCTGAAAAAGTGAGAAGACTCACGAGAGCTCCTACCCAGCCACAAATTTAGTTTGTCTTTAAGGTGCTCCTGTACCCTCGCTCTTTTCTACTGCTAGAATATGAGTCCATCTGTCCCTGTATCTTGGACAGTGGAATGATTTCAAACAGGTGGACTCCCGTTCCAACTGTGATGCTCTGAATTCTTGGTGCTGGGGGAGACGGGTCAGTGGGAGGGCTAAAAAATGACACACAAAAAAGGATAAAAGGACAAGTCCTTTTGTGGATCAAAAACTGGCTAATGCATAGGAAACAGAGAGTGAGTATAAATGGGAAACTCTCAGTGGAGGGTGGTGCAGGGATCAGTACTGGGTCCGATGCTTTTTAACTTGTTCATTCATGTTTTGGAGTTGGGAGTAAGCAGTGAAGTGGCTAAATTTGCGGATGATACGAAGTTGTTCAGGGTGGTGAAAACCAGGGAGGATTGTGAGGCACTCCAAAGGGATCTGTCGAGGATGGGCGAGTGGGCGTCAACGTGGCAAATGGGCTTCAATGTGGCCAAGTGCATGGTGATGCACATTGGAGCCAAAAATCCTAACTATAAAAACACGTTGATGGGGTCTGAACTGGCAGTGACTGACCAAGAGACAGATCTTGGAATTGTAGTAGATAAGTCACTGAAAATGTCGAGACAGTGTGTGACTGCAATAAGAAAGGCCAATGCTATGCTGGCGTTTATTAGGAAGGGTATTGAAAACAGATCGGCCAATATCATAATGCCCCTATATAAATCAATGGTGCGACCTCACTTGGAATACTGTGTACAGTTCTGGTCACCACACCTTAAAAAGGATATTATAGCTTTGGAAAAAGTGCAGAAAAGAGCGACTCGAGTGATAAAAGGGTTGGAACACTTTCCCTATGAAGAAAGGTTAAAGTGCTTGGGGCTCTTTAGTTTGGAGAAAGGACGGCTGAGGGGTGACATGATCGAGGTTTATAAGATGATGCATGGGATAGAGCAGGTAGAGAAAGAGGTACTTTTCTCCCTTTCTCGCCGTACAAGAACTCGTGGGCACTTCATGAAATTGCTGAGCGGTTGGGTTAGAACAGATAAAAAGAAGTCCTTCTTCACCCAAAGAGTGATTAACACTTGGAATTCACTGCCACAGGAGGTGGCGGCTACAAGCATAGAAGGCTTCAAGAGGGAATTAGATAAACATATGGAGCAGAGGTCCATCGGTGGCTATTAGCCACAAGGTATTCCTGGGATCCCAGATCACTGCAGACTGTGACAGTAGTCATGAAATTAAAAGACGCCTGCTCCTTGGGAGGAAAGTGATGGCGAACCTAAACAGCATGATAAAAAGTAGAGACATCACCCTGCCAACAAAAGTCCGCATGGTCAAAGCAATGGTATTCCCAGTAGTCATGTATGGCTGCGAGAGTTGGACTATAAGGAAGGCCGAGCGCCGAAGAATAGATTCTTTTGAACTATGGTGCTGGAGAAGACTCTTGAGAGTCCCTTGGACTGCAAAAAGATCAAATCAGTCAATTCTCAAAGAAATCAACCCTGACTGTTCCCTGGAAGGCCAGATAATGAAACTGAAGCTCAAATACTTTGGCCACCAAATGAGAAGGGAGCACTCCCTGGAGAAGACTCTGATGCTGGGAAAGATTGAAGGTCAAAGAAGACGGGGACGGCAAAGGATGAGATGGTTAGACAGTGTCATCGATGCAACGAACATGAAATTGAGCCAACTTCAGAGGACGGCGGAAGACAGGAGGGCCTGGCGGGAGATGATCCATGGGGTCGCGAAGAGTCGGACTCGACTGTGCGACTGAACAACAAATAGATAGGGACTCCGGGGCAAGGGATGCTCTGTATTCTTGGTGCTTGGGGGGAGGTCAATAGTGGGAGGGCTTCTAGTGTCCTGGCCCCACTGCTGGACCTCCTGATGTCACCTGGTATTTTTGGCCACTGTGTGACAGAGTGTTGGACTGGATGGGCCATTGGCCTGATCCAACATTGGCTTCTCTCTTATGTTCTTACGTTCGTCTTCTCCCATTTGTGCCAAAATATAGTTGACCAGACTTGAAGGGGGGAGGGGCGCTATGGCAGAGCGATACAATAACGGATTGTTCCCAGTGTGCCCCTTCAAAGCTTTAGGCATAAGTATTTAGTAGACCAGCCATTAAACTGTGTTTGGGCCGTAACTGTTGCCGAGGGATGAAGACCCTGAGAATCCCACCCACTGAAGGTGTTTGCTGTTGACCTACCTTGTTAGCTTACCAAGATTCATCCATGGGCTGCTCAAGCATAGGGAAGCATAAAGATGGAGTAAGAAATGGGGACCAAAGCTGATACCCAGGCTAGCTCGATCCCATCGGATCTCAGTCACTAAGCAGGGTCGGCCTTGGGTAGTATTTGGAAGGGCGACCTTCAAGGAATACCAGGGTCGTGGCGCTGAGGCAGGCAATAGGTCTCTTGCCTTAAAAACAAGTCTAGCTCGCCACCTAGTGGTGCACAGTATTAAAAGAGCTAGAACTTCCTAGCTGCGAGACAATCTTAGGATCTCCTGGCTATACTACACACAATGCCATACGGTTATTATTAGGATCGGCCTTGGGTAGTACTTGGAAGGGGCGACCTCCAAGGAATACGCAGAGCCGGGCAACGGCAAGCCACCTCTGAAACGTCTCTTGCCTTAAAAACAAGTCTACCTCGTCACCTAGTGGTGCGTACTGCTAAAAGAGCTAGAACTTCCTGGCTGCCAGACAGTCTTAGGATCTCCTGGCTATTCTGCATACAGTGCCATACAATTATTATTATTATTACTGAAGCTGATGGTGAACCCAAGCGATGGGGAGGAAGACCTCTGCCTGAGACCCCGGAGATCCACTGCTGGCCTGAGTGGACGATACTGACCTTGTTGGGCCAATGATCCGATTCAGTATAAGACAGTGCCTTGTGTTCAAGTGTGTTCATGTGGTAGTGACCAGATAGCTTTGGTCTTTCGTGATTGCTGCACTCCTCCGCATGAAAACCCAAAAGCATGAAGTCGAGACAAAACGACAACAACTTGGGGATGATATCCAATCGATTTAATTATTGATCGAGCCGTACAAATTCGTAGCTATGGAGCAAACAGGAAGGGGGCGGGGTGGGGGACAGTTCTAGCAGGTTATGGAAGCCAAACAAAGCAAGAGGCGCGGGAGGACGAAGAGGGGATGCGTGGTCACGTCGGCGCTGCTCTCGAGGGAGACCCCCACAGATATTTTACCCTGCAGGATTTCCCCACCACATCTGCCAGTTAATCCTTCCCTTTATCCCCCCCCCCCCCACAGCGAGATGGCAGCTGGCGTCTTTCACTCCCGTATGTAAATTCTTGTGCATACAACATCATCGGCTCCGAAGGTCTAGAGAAGAAAAGAGAGGGAAGAACTCTCAGCCGACAAGATAGCAGAAGCAACCCAATGCTGCCCTTATTATTCCAGTGAGGGATCCAGCGATTCCCAAACTACAGGCATCTGAGAAATGAATTAAAGGCTCGACAAGTGTCTATAAGCAGAGGAGATGGTATGCTGCCAGTGTTGCCAACCTCCTGGTGAGGCCTGGAGACCTCCCAGTATAACAACTCCCCTCCAGACTACAGAAATCAGTTCCCCTGAAGAAAATGGCTGCTTTGGAGGCTGGACTCTAGGGCATTGAACCCGGCTGATGACCCTTCCTTCTCAAACCCCACCTTCCCCAGGCTCCACCCCCAAATCTAGATGCTGCATTGCCCCCACTCCAATCAGCCAATGTAGAAGAAGAGGAGGAGGAGATTGGATTTATACCCCGCCCTTCACTACCTGAAGGACTCTCAGAGTGGCTTACAACCTCCTTCCCTTCCTCTCCCCACCACACGTGTGAGGTCGGTGAGGCTGAGAGAGCTCTTTCGAGGACTGCTCCTGAGAGAACACCTCCGAGACAACGTGTGACTGGCCCAAGGTCACACCAGCAGCTGCATGTGGAGGAGTGGGGAACCAAACCCTTTTCTCCCAGATTAGAGTCTGTGCTCCGAACCACTACACCAAACAGGGCGGAGCGTGGAGAGGGTTGGATTTGGGGAGGGGAGAGACCTCGGCGGGGTATAATACCATGGAGTCCATCCTCCAAAGCAGCCACTTTCTCCAGGGGAAATTGCTCTCTGTCAACTGGAAAACAGTTGTAACCTGGGAAATCTCCCGGCCCCACCTAGAGGTTGGCAGCCCTAGCTTATGTCATGTGTGTTGCGCACCCCAAGGGCACATGTTTTGCACATCTACACAATAGGTGCCAGTGCCTATGGCTCTGCAGTGGTTTGTAATTCTGCCACCATTCCATATCGGGCACCATCTAGTCATTCCATTGGTCCCGGTGCACGGTTGAAGCAGAAACTTGGAGGAGGAGGTTGGTCATTGAGTCTCTGCGTGAGTCTGTGGTCTCGGCTTCCTTCCTTCCACCCTTTGCAGAAAACAAGGACTTGCCCTGTGAGTTAGGAACTGCTGCTCCGCCCATTGGCCTCATCTTTCCCCTGTATTTCTTGTCGCTTTTAGCTCTGCGTGTTTAGGAATAACAACTTCTTTTAAGTGCTCTGAACAGCTGTGGCGTAGACAGTTCAACAGCATCTCTGCGTGTCTGCTGCTGGACTAAACACACAGATCCGAAGAGGAGAGGCTGTTGGCTGAGTCCGGGAAGACCTAACGCCCTGGCAGAGAAGGTAATAGACCTTGCACACGGCTCTGTATCGAATATTTTTTTTCAAGAAATAAGAAATGATTGTTTTAAAATAAGTCTAATAATTATTATGTCTCCCCAGAAGAGAGCTGAAGGGAGTGGAGAGGAGGAGGAGATTGGATTTATAACCCGCCCTTCACTCGGAGTCTCACAGCAGCTTACCATCTCCTGTCCCTTCCCCTCCCCACAACAGACACCCTGTGAGGTAGGTGGGGCTGAGAGAGCTCTTTCCAGAACTGCTCATGAGAGACCAGCTCTGAGAGAACTTGTGGCTGACCCAAGGTCACCAGCTGGCTGTATGTGGAGGACTGGAGAATCAAACCTGGTTCTCCCAGATTAGAGTCCACGCTCCTAACCACTATGCCAAACTGGCAATGCCCATTCATGCCCCAGTAGAATGTGGCCTCTCCCAGGGCTTCCAGGTCCCCCCCCCCGGCCACGAGCAGGGGATGGGGGTTTCAGCTGTCAGATCCAGGTTAGAAAACTTTGGGAAATTTGGGGATGGAGCCTGGGGAGGACAGGGACCTCAGTGGGATACAGGGCCATAGAGTCCACCCTCCAAACTATCCATTTTCTCCAGTGACCTCATTTGGAGTACTGTCACCACCCCTCAGAAAGGATATTCTAGCTTTGGAAGAAGTGCAGAAAAGGGCAACTCGAATGATAAATAGGTTGGAAGACTTTCCCTATGAAGAAAGGTTAAAGTGCTTGGGGTCTTTAGCTTGGAGAAGCGACGGCTGAAGGGTGACATGATCGAGGTTTATAAGATGATGCATGGGATAGAGCAGGTCATGAAAGGAGTCCTTTTCTCCCTTTCTCACCATATGAGAACTCGTGGGCACCAGTGTTCCCTCTAAGCTGAGTTAGTGTGAGCCAGCTCACAGTTTTTTAGCCTCTGCCTCACACATTTTTGTCTTAGCTCAGGAAGGAGGGCTCCAGAGCAAACTATTTTATGCAGTGGCCAAATCACCTGCTCACAACTTTAATGCCAGCTGCTCACAAAGTAGAATTTTTGCTCACAGGACTCCACAGCTTAGAGGGAACATTGGTGGGCACTCCATGAAATTGCCGAGCAGTCGGGTTAGAACAGATAAAAGGAAGTCCTTCTTCACCCAAAGAGTGATTCATACATGGAATTCACTGCCACAGGAGGTGGTGGCGGCTACAAGCATGGACGGCTTCAAGAGGGAATTAGATAAACATGTGGAGCAGAGGTCCATCAGGGGCTATTAGCCACAAGGTATAGATAGGGGCTCTGGGGCAAGGGATGCTCTGTCTTCTTGGTGCTTTGGGCGTGGGTAAGTGGGAGGGCTTCTAGTGTCCTGGCCCCACTGCTGGACATACTGATGGCACCTGGTGTTTTTGGCCACTGTGTGACACAGAGTGTTGGACTGGATGGGCCTTTGGCCTGATCCAACGTTGGCTTCTCTTGTGTTCTTATCTCTGTAGTCTGCTCCAATGACCTGTAATTCCAGAGGGTCCCCAGGTCCCATCCGGAGGCTGGTAACCCTAACCCCCCTGCACGTTAGGACAAAATGATACAGCTAAGAAAATCCTAATATGCCATAGATTGAAGGTTCCATTCAAAGCGTGCCTCGAAAGGGAAAGGCAGGGCTTCCGAAGATCAAAGCAGTGAGCGAGCTTCCCCTGGGGACGCCGGGCCATCTCACCTGCCGCGTTCAATTTCACAATTTAGCGACAGGCGTTTAAAAGAATGTTCATTCATCCCGCCGTGTCCCCACAGTGCCGCGGGTTTTAATCGGTTGTGGTGTGATTATCTTTTTTTCCCCCCAGACTGCCTCCAAGTTCTGATCTCGGACTGCAGTGATAATTGGTTCAGGGATCGTCTCTCCCGCACGGCATGGTCTGTGAACTGTACAAAATGCGGTCTCAGGCTAGTTTTTTTTTTTTTAAAGAAAGCCCTTTGCCTTCATCAGGAATAGGTGAAGAAATCCTTTCCTACACTTTGAAGCAATTGTGATATGAAGTCTGGGGGCGAGGGAGTGTCGGGGGCGCGAGCGGTTATGTTCAAGGACTTGTCCAGGGCGTAGTGATCTGTCGCCATCTGAAAATCTGGTTAAAATCCGAGTCTACAGTAGAAAAATCAGATGAGTGGGACAGATGAGTGGGAAGTTTAAGCTTAAATATTGATATTACTTTTTTTTTTTTGGTAAGGCCATGAACTGAATCTGTGTGCTGAATCTGTGCTGAATCAGATGGGACAAGAATTGCTGTGCTGTCGGGTTCTAATTTTTACCAAACATAAATAAATAAATAGTATTCGGATGTTATGTAATTAGGATTAATTGATGTGTTGATTTTAAATTGTGTTTTGTATGTTTTGATCTGTTGTAAATCTCCCAGAGCCCTGTGTACTCAGGGATGGGGTGATTAAGCAATTCAGTTGTTGATGATGCATGTAATCAGGGGTCATTTCCTGAGGGAGCGCACAGGAGCGGAGCTCCGGCAGTAAGGAGCCCAGGGGGCGGGCACATGCAACAAGCCCAGCCCCCTGCTCCCAGCAGCCCTCAGTCAGGCCACGAGGAGCAAGAAGCAGCCAGGTAAGTTGCAGAGCCCCCCCCCCCGGCCCACCTTCAGGTACAAGCTCTCCGTCCTCTGTGAGGGCAGATCTGCGCATCCCCCACCCCAATAGCTAGCAATCCAAAACAGTCCAGTGGAGCCTGAGCGGTGGGTGCTGCCTTCTGACACACTTCCGTTGATGTTAGGGGGTGTGGCATATGCAAATAGGTTATGTTAATGAGTTATGCTAATGAGCTCCTGCACCTCTTCTTCTACGGAATGACCCCTGATGATGATGATGATGATGATGATGATGATGATGATGATGATGATGATAATGAGGAGGAGGAAGAGGTGGTTGCCAACTTCCAGTTGGGAACTTCTGGGTTTAGCTGGAACTAAACTTGCAGAGGTGCTCTGTGAACAGAACTTTAAGTCTTCAAGGACAGAGGAGTCTGCTACTCACCTGAAGTACTATTGGTGTACTGAGTGGACTTTTGAATGTGGAATTTCCACATGAATCCTTTGTTCTGTGGCTTACGAACTTGAATCTTTCCCTCTTTGCACTATTTGAACTTCAAGGATTGTATTAAGATTGTTTTGTATAAAGCATTCCATGTAGTGTCTGAGTATTTTGGGAGGTTTAATTTTAGTAGCGGTGGTGGTGGTGGTGGTGGTAGTAGTAGTAGAAGAAGAGGAGAAGGAGGAGGAGGAGGAGATTGGATCTATACCCCACCCTTTACTCAGAGTCTCAGAGCGGCTTACAATCTCCTTCCCCTTCCCACAACAGACACCCTGTGAGGTAGGTGGGGCAGAGAGAGCTCTTGACAGAACTGCCCTTGAGAGAACAGTTCAGACAGAACTACGGCTTGCCCAAGGTCATCCAGCAGGTGCAAGTGGAGGAGTGGGGAATCAAACTCAGTTCTCCCAGATTAGAGTCCGTGCTCTTAACCACTACACAAAATTGGCTTTTACAGAGGACTTTCCCTTTTTTTGTATTAGCTTCCAGGTGGGGCCTGGCGACCAGATTTTCAGCCTGCAGAGAGCAAGTTCCCCAGGAGAAAACGGCTCCTTTGTGTGTGTGTATGTGTGTGGGGGGGATGGCCTCGATAGCATTATACCTAGGGTTGCCAGCTCTGGGTCCGGGAAATCCTGGAGATTTGGGGGGTGGAGGGCGGGGTTTGGGGAGGAGAGGGAACTCAGTGGGGTATAAGGCCAAGGAGTCCACCCTCCCAAGCAGCCATTTTCTCCAGGGGAACTGATCTTGGTTGCCTGGAGATCAGTTGTAATTACGGGAGATCTTCAAGTGCCACCCAGAGGTTGACTAGCCTACCCTACAGAGGACCCTGCCCACTCCAGGCTCCGCCCCTAAATCTCCAGGAATTCCCCAGCACAAAGTTGGCAACCCTAGATCCAGGGCTATTTTTGGGCAGGAACGCACAGGAGCGGAGTTCCGGCTGGCTTCAGAGTTGGCCACGCCCACTGCAGCTAAAGCCTCTGCGCGCGTGGCTACAGGGGGAAGGCCTGGAGAGCGACCCCCCCCAGCGACTCTGAAGCGGGCGGGCCGGGGGGGGGCCCTGGAAGGATTGGGGAGGCATTTAAGGGCCGGCTTGCCAGGCATCTCGCAGCCGTGGGGCACCTGGGCAAGTCAAGGGAAGACATGGGGTGTGGCCTAATATGCTAATGAATTGCCAGCCTCCTAGTGGGGTCTGGGGAATCTCCAGCGATTACAACTCATCTCCAGATAACAGAGATCAGTTCTCCCGGAGGAAATGGTAGCCTTTGGCGGGTGGGCTCTGTGGCATGATATCCTGCTGAGGTCCCTCCCCACTTCAAATCCCACCCTCCGGGGGCTCCACTCCCAGAATTCCAGTCTGGTGTAGTGGTTAACAGTACGGACTCTAACCTGGGAGAGCCGGGTTTGATCCCCCACTCCTCCACATGCAGCTGCCGGTGTGACCTTGGGTCAGTCACAAGTTCTCTCGGAGCTGTTCTCTCAAGGGCAGTCCTCGAAAGAGCTCCCTCAGCCCCCACCTACCTCACAAGCAGTGCTCCCTCTATGCTGTGGAGTCTTGTGAGCAAAAATTCTACCTTGTGAGCCACCGGCATTAAAATTGCGAGCGAGAAATTTGGTTCCTGCGTAAATTCGTGTGCTCTGGAGGCATCCTTCCTGAGCGAAGACAAAAAGTGAGTGAGCCGGAGGCTAAAAAAAACTGTGAGCTAGCTCACACTAACTCAGCTTAGAGGGAACAGTGCCAGTGATGCCTGTTCCATGCCCAGAAGAGGGCAAAAAACCTCCTGGCCAAACTGTTCTTAATTAAATGTTCTTAATTTTACACTTCTATTTAACTTTATTCCATCTTTCCCTCATCACCTCATATCGAAGATTTCAATTTTACAAGGATATGATGCCGGAGTCTTCACCAGTTTGGTGTAGTGGTTAAGTGCGCGCGGACCCTAATCTGGGAGAACCGGGTTTTGATTCCCCGCTCCTCCATATGCAGCTGCTGGTGGGACCTTGGGTCAGTCACAAGTTCCCTCAGAGCTGTTCTCTCAAGGGCAGTCCTCGAGAGAACTCTCAGCCCCACCTACCTCACAGGGTGTCTGCTGTGAGGAGAGGAAGGGGAAGGAGTCTGTAAGCCGCTCTGAGACTCCTTCGGGTAGTGAAGGGCGGGGTATAAATTCAATCTCTTTTCTTCTTCTTTTCCAGGAGTTTCACAGCCTCGAGCTGGCAACCCTTTGGCTACATGGGCACTCTAATTAGCCACATGAATGGACAAATGCACATGTGGCAGAGCTCCTGAGTATCTTCAGAACTCAGCTGCTGTAATGCAGTATTTGTGTCTTAGAAAATTGCCAGGGGGGGTCGGGTTGCCAGATCCAGGCTGGGGAATTCTTGAAAATTTGGGGGTGGAGCCTGGGGAGGACATGGACCTCCGTGGGGTAGAATGCCACTGGAGTCCACCCTCCAAAGCAGCCATTTCCTCCAGAGGAACTGATCCCTGTCGTCTGGAGATGAGCTGTGATTCTGGGGCCTCCCCAGGTCCCACCTGGAGGATGGCCTCCAGTGCTCCCTCTAAGCTGTGGAGTCTTGTGAGCAAAAATCTTACTTTGTGAGCTACCGGCATTAGAGCCGTGAGCGAGCGATTTGGCTGCTGCATCAATTCGTTTGCTCTGGAGCCCCATCCTTCCCGAGCTGAGGCAAGAAATGTGTGAGCCGGAGGCTAAAAAGCTGTGAGCTAGCTCACACTCACTCAGCTTAGAGGGAACACTGCTCTGGAGCCATCTTCCCTGAGCTAAAACAAAAATGTGTGAGCTGGATGCTAAAAAACTGTGAGCTGGCTCACACTAAGTCAGCTTAGAGGGGACATTGCTGGCGTCCCTAATCGGGGCCAGCATAATGCATTTTGTTTGAGAGGCTTCAACTGTTTCCTGCTCCCAGGAAAACAGGGCATTCTTCGTATTAATAATGTCAACGGGGCAGGAGAGGACAGTAAAGTGAGACTCAGCTCAAAGTGCTTACCAAGATCAGTTCATCGCCGGCCAGTTCCCGCGTCCAGTATGTCTTCGGGCCTTCCCCCTCCAGAAGAGTTTGCTTGCAGTAGATCTTGTTTTCGTTCTCCCACGTGGCTAAACTCTGCAGGACAAAAACGGGGAAAAGGAAGTCCTTCTTCACCCAAAGAGTCATTGGCACGTGGAATTCAGTGCCACAGGAAGTGGTGGAGGCAACAAGCATAGCTTCAAGAAGGGATTGGAGAAACATGTGGAGCAAGGGGTCCATCAGGGGCTATTAGCCACAAGGTATAGATGGAACACTCTGTCTGTGGCAAGTGATGCTCTGTATTCTTGGTGCTTACGGGGGGGGGGACAGTGAAAGGGGTTCTGGGATTCTGGCCCCGCTGGTGGACCTCCTGATGGCACCTGCTTTTTTGGCCACTGTGTGACACAGAGTGTTAGACTGGGTGGGCCATTGGCCTGACCCAACATGGCTTCTCTGATGTTCTTATGTCTGGGGCGGTGATGCTCTGTATTCTTGGTGCTTGGGGGGCAACAGTGGGAGGGTTTCTGGAGTTCTGGCCCAGCTGGTGGACCTCCTGATGGCCCCTGGGTTTTGGCCACTGTGTGACACAGAGTGTTGGACTGGGTGGGCCATTGGCCTGACCCAACATGGGCTTCTCTTACGTTCTGATGTCTGGGGCAGTGATGCTCTGTATTCTTGGCATTTGGGGGGCAACAGTGGGAGGGTTTCTGCAGTTCTGGCCCTGCTGGTGGACCTCCTGATGGCACCTGGGTTTTGGCCAATGTGTGACACAGAGTATTGGACTGGGTGGGCCATTGGCCTGACCCAACATGGCTTCTCTTACATTCTTATGTCTGGGGCAGTGATGCTCTGTATTCCTGGTGCTTGGGGGGGCAACAGTGGGAGGGTTTCTGCAGTTCTGGCCCTGCTGGTGGACCTCCTGATGGCACCTGGGTTTTGGCCAATGTGTGACACAGAGTGTTGGACTGGGTGGGCCATTGGCCTGACCCAACATGGCTTCTCTTACATTCTTATGTCTGGGGCAGTGATGCTCTGTATTCTTGGTGCTTGGGGGGCAACAGTGGGAGGGTTTCTGGAGTTCTGGCCCTGCTGGTGGACCTCCTGATGGCACCTGGTTTTGGCCACTGTGTGACACAGAGTGTTGGAGAGGATGGGCCATTGGCCTGACCCAACATGGCTTCTCTTACATTCTTATGGATGGGGCAGTGATGGTCTGTTTTCTTGGTGCTTGGGGGGGCAACAGTGGATGGGCTTTGGGAGCTCTGGTCCCATTGGTGGACCTCCTGGTGGCCCCTGGTATTTTTGGCCACTGTGTGACACAGAGCGTTGGACTGGGTGGGCCATTGGCCTGATCCAACGCACCTCCTCTTACGTTCTTATACGCCCACCCACCCAAGAAAACACCGTTTAGCTATGTCTTGACTGTCCTCCCACAGCAGACAGCGATCAACAGCAGAGAGGGTACTTGTTCTGGATACCGCCATCCAGACGATAAGCTCTCCTTCCGGTTCTAGAGAGCATAATTGCCGGAGCGGGGGAGCAATACGAGGTTGCTAATGAGGAGGAAAACAAACTGGGCGGCCCACGGATGCCAATTGAACGTTTCAAGTATTTTCCTGGTATCGGAGCATCTGCGTTCAGCATTACCAGCCTCCAGGCGGGACCTGGAGATTCGCTGGAAACGCGACAGATCTTCCCTTGAAGAAAAATGGCTGCTGTGGAGGGTAGACTCTGACCTTATACCCTGCCGGAGGTCCTTCCCCTCTTGGGGTTGCTAGCCTCCAGGCGGCGGCTGGAGGTCTCCCACTATTCCAACAGATCTCCAGAGATCAGTTCCCTTGGAGGAAATGGCTGCTTTGGAAGGTGTTGCACTCTATGGCAGTGGTGGCGAACCTATGGCACGGGTGCCAGAGGTGGCACTCAGAGCCCTCTCTGTGGGCACGCGTGCCGTCGCCCCAGCCAGGCCCAGACCATTATGAAAGTGTGGAATTCTCTGCCAAATAATTTTAAGTAAATGAAAGCATTTGGGATTGCTTCCCTTACTTTGTTTGGATCATCTTAAGTTAATGTATGAGTGTTTTTTTCTAAAGTAAAACCTCAGTATTCAGGTTAAATTGCCGTGTTGGCACTTTGCAATAAATAAGTGGGTTTTGGGTCGCAGTTTGGGTCTCTAAAAGGTTCGCCATCACTGCTCTATGGCATTATACCCTATTCAAGTCCCTTCCTTTCCCAAACCAGTGTTCTCTCTAAGATGAGTGAGTGTGAGCTAGCTCAGTTTTTTACCCAATGGCTCACATATTTTTGTCTTAGGAAGGAGGGCTCCAGAGCAAACTAATTTTTGCAGTAGCCAAATTGCTCGCTCACGACCTTAATGCCGGTAGCTCACCAAGTAGAATTTTTGCTCATAAGACTCCACAGCTTAGAGCAGGGGTGTCAAGCATACGGCCCGGGGGCCGGATCAGGCCCCCAGAGGGCTTCTATCAGGCCCGCAGTGGAACTGGCTGTCTTCTGTTGCTTCTTCCGGTTCTGCTGCTGCTGCGTCATCGTAGGTTTGCAGCTTACAGATACACACCTGAACAGCCTACTCAGGATTGCAGCAGCACAGACATTTTGATGCAATAATTCAGAGCAAGAGGTGTCGCTTATCAGACACTGTTAAATAAACAAAATATTGCAAGAGTGCTAACGTTTTAAGCGTGTTTTAAGTTAAAAAAAAAACCCTTTGTGTTTGTGTCCTTTATAAAGTTTATATCTCCGCTACCTGGCATTACATTTTATGACACACGTGGCCCGGCCCGACAAGGTCTCGTTTATGTCAGATCCGGCCCTCATTTTTCGACGAAATGACCCCTGAACACGATTAAAGCGAACATCGTCTTGAGAGACACGATCCACTGCTTTCCACAGTTTCATAGTTTGGCCACTCAGCTTGACTCTGCAAAAACGGGAAAGGCCAGCCTGGTTCTGACGTAGAAATGAGAGACGACGGGGAAGCAACAGGTAGGATTGCCAACCTCCAGGTGGTGGCTGGAGATCTCCTGGGGTTACAACTGATCTCCAGGCGACAAGAAGTCAGTTCCCCTGGAGAAAATGGCTGCTTTGGAGGGTGGACTCTATGGCATGGTACCCTCCTGAGGCCCCTCCCCTCCCCAAGCCCCGCCCACATCAGGCTCCGCCCCCAAAACCTCCAGGTATTTCCCAACCCGGCGCTGGCAACCCTAGAGAACGGTGTAATCCTTGTGAATACAGTGCTTTGTCTTTGGAAGTCTGTGGTCCACTCTGGAGTTATAGAAGAGCCTGGCTCTTTGTCAGAGTTATAAAACCCACTTTCAGTAATAGGCAGGGGTCATTTTGTAGAAAAAGAGGTGCAGGAGCTCATTAGCAAAGCTCATTAGCATAACTTATTTGCATATGCCACACCCCCTGACATCACCGGAAGTGTGTCAGAAGGCAACACCCACCGCTCAGGCTCCACTGGACTGTTTTGGATTGCCAGCTATTGGGGGGGGGGAACGTGCAGATCTGTCCTCGCAGAGGAGGGAGAGCTTGTACCTGAATAAAACTTGGTCTTAAAGGTGCCACTGGACTGTTTGGGGCCGGGGGGGGGGAGCTCTGCAACTTACCTGACTGCTTCTTGCTCTGACTGAGGGCTGCTGGGAGCAGGGGGTGGGGCTTGTTGTATGTGCCCGCCCCCTGGGCTCTTTACTGCCGGAGCTCCGCTCCTGTGCGCTCCTGCAGGAAATGACCCCTGGTAATACGGCTTTTCGGCACACTCTGCATCTAGCATTCGCTCCGCTGTTTTACCAAACTCACATTACAACAGAAATTCCCCTCTGTGTTGCATGCCACTTTTGCTTCGACTGACTGTCGGATTTTATGGCAGCGTCCAGACTGCATGCTGCTTCCACTTCATTTGATCTCTCGGCTTTATGGTACCACCCAGTGTTCCCTCTAAGCTGAGTTAGTGTGAGCCAGCTAACAGTTTTTTAGCCTCCAGCTCACACATTTTTTTGTCTCAGCTCAGGAGGGCTCCAGAGCAAGCTAATTTATGCAGCGGCCAAATCGCCCGCTCACAACTTTCATGCCAGTAGCTCACAAAGTACAATTTTTGCTCACAAGACTCCACCGCTTAGAGGGAGCACTGTATTGCCTGCATATGGCCATTCAGGGGTGACTGCAGTCAATATGGCATTGGCCGTGGGGTATTTGAATGGGGTTTTGAGCCGCATATTTCTCTGTGCCAGTGTGGATTTGGGAAAACGACGGAGCAAAAGCTGGATGCAGAATGGGCCGTGGTCTCCACCAATGTTTCCTCTAAGCTGTGGAGTCTTGTGAGCAAAAATTCTACTTTGTGAGCTCCTGGCATTAAAGCTGTGAGTGAGCAATTTGGCTACGGCCAGTTCCCTCTAAGCTGAGTTGGTGCGAGCTAGCTCACAGTTTTTTAGCCTCCAGCTCACACATTTTTGTCTTCACTCAGGAAGGATAACTCCAGATCAAGCTGGTTTATGCAGCAGCCGAATCGCTCGCTCAGAACTTTAATCCCCAGTAGCTCACAAAGTAGAATTTTTGCTCACAAGACTCCACGGCTTAGAGGGAACATTGGCTACGGCATAAATTAGTTTGCTCTGGAGCCACCTCCTTCCTGAGCTAAGACAAAATCTGTGAGCCGGGAGCTAAAAAACTGAGCCGGCTCACACTAACTCAGCCTAAAGGGAACACTGGTCTCCACCCCTCCCTCTTCAAAAGGGAGAGAGAGAAAAAAACACACCTCGGAAACACGTTGATCTGTAGCCACTTGAATAGATGAAGTTCCCCCCCTCCCCAGAATAAAGAGAAATTGGGATTAGAGCTGTCCAGATCAGCAAAGGGGTTTAACGGATTGATTTCCCCCCGGAATAAAAATCTAAGACCCTGTGATCCCTCTGCAATCGTTTCCCAAGCCTTTAAATAGGGCACAGGAAACATCTGACCCACATTTCCTTGCTGTTTCGAGAACGCCGGGTCTCTGATTTCTCTCTTTTAAAGGTGCGTGCCATGCTTTTGACCACTATGGCAACGTTAATCTGCTCCATCTGTCCGCTGGGAGCTGTAGAAAAACACAGCTGTGACATGTTACCTGCCCCAAGGGCTTTATTCTATCCCCCCCCCCTTTCCAGAGCTAACAGGAAAGTGTCTGGTGTAGAAGACGAAAACCTCACTGATGGAGCTGCCTGCAGGGGGTTGGGAACTTACGGACATTTGGGGGTCTGGGGAGGGACCTCAGCAAGGTATAATGCCGTAAAGTCCACCCTCCAAAGCAGCTGTTTTCTCCAGGGGAACTGAGCTCTCTGATCTGGACATTGCTTGTAATTCCTGGGGGTCTCCAGGCCCCACCTGGAAATTGGCAACCCTCCTCGCAGAGGGGCCACCCTCGTACATGGTAGAGGTCTCTACACACTTGGGGGGGATGGACTCCCTAGCTTTGCAGAAAAACATGACTTCATGAATTAACCTAAAGAAAAAGGGGACTCTTAAAAATAGACCTGATGAGGGCTTAATATTCCCCAGAAGCACAGGAATGTTGAGAGCAACTGAACATCGGTTAAGGGACAGAAGGGGAGGAGGAGAAATGGTCTTCCTCAGGTCCTTGAGAGCGTTGAGGATTCTGGAGAGAGAGATTTGGGGAGGGGGGTATTTCCAATTTGCCCCCCTTTAATTATTTGTAAGCCTCTACCTTGCTCTATTCCGTTTTCTTTGGGTTTTGTACATCTCAATGTTTTCAAAACTTCTGGGATATTTAATGCTGACCAAACTCCTAAAGTTCTAACAACTGGACAGCTGTAATATACAATGTCCCATGTTGACAGTGAAAAGGTGGGAATATTTATACATGTTCCTGTTCAAAATTCCAAGGGAATGATTCATTCATTCATTCTCTCTCTTTCTCTCTGTAATACAGGGTGGGTTTTTTTTTTAAAAGGATTCTTAATTCTGCTTTGCCGTAAAATAGCACTGACTGGAAATCTATTGAGAGCTGTGCAGATTCGTAGGCACTGTTGGTTGCAGACATGCGTAGCGATAAATATTCTATGTGAAGAATAAACTACAGGCAAGGGTGTACCAATGGTACGTGGACTCTTCATCAAACCCTCTAGTGACACGATGGCTGGTGGTGCTATATGTCAGAAGTGCCGGTATAGATCATCATGAACTATGGTTTTTAGGGACAAGCCGGGTCTATTTTGCTCTTTGGCATTCCATGGAGATAGGTTATTCTGACGCCCCTGTTCTCCCTCATTCTGTACAAAACAGAAATGTCCTTTTTAAAAATCGGACTTTGACCAATATTGCACCAATCTGTTTTATGGAGACCGTGGACTGCCAAAAGGATAAATCAAATCAAGTCTGAACTCTCCCTAGAAGCTAAAAGGACTAAACTGAGACTATCGTACTTTGGTGCCATCATGAGAAGAAACAGTTCATTGGAAACGACAATAATGCTGGGGAAAGTCGAAAGCGGCAGGAAAAGAGGAAGACCCAACAGGAGATGGACGGACTCCATCAAAGAAGCCACAAAGGCCCTCCATTTGCAAGACCTGAGCTAGACTGTTCATGACATTTTGAAGGACATTAGTTCCTAGGGTCACCATAAATCAGAAGTGAATTGACGGGCACTCTTCAAGCATTTACGAGCACTCTTCAAGCGGAGGCTGGACGACCATCTTTCGGGTATGTTGTAAGTATGTAGAGCTATCTTTCAGCTATCTCCTGCAGAGTGCGGGGGTTGGACTAGATGACCTGCAAGGTCCCTTCCAACTCTAACATTCTATGATTCTATGACAGCACTTAACACACACGCACATACCCATCATATTTTGATTTTGAGTCGGCATTTTCAATGGACAGCATCAACTAGGAGAGATGTGCGTCACAGAGAACCGTCTCTTACCCGGCACTTTCGGCCGTCCACCGTCTCTTCCTCGAAGCTTTCCCCTACTTTGAAATTGATCTCAGTGGTGCGGACGGTGGTGGAAGTTTTGATGTAGAACTGGTCACCGTCTTGGCGGATCTCCACATGGGGTTTGGAGGCGGCCGCCACGGCCACTTTCCGGAGCATGGCGTTGACACCTGGGCAAAGACAGGAGAATGTATTGTGATGACCCCGCATGTGGTGGCTCAGTGGAAGCGCCTCTGCTTGGCGTACAGGAGGTCCCATGTTCAATCACCGGCATCTCCAGTTAAAAGGGACCAGGGCAGTAGGTGATGGGAAAGACCTCTGCCTGAGACCCTGGAGAGCTGTAAAGAGGGGCCTGTGGCTCAGTGGTAGAGCATCTGCTTGGCATGCAGAAGGTCCCAGGTTCAATCCCCGGCATCTCCAGTTAAAAGGACCAGGCAGTAGGTGATGGGAAAGACCTCCGCCTGAGACCCTGGAGAGCTGCTGCCAGTTTGAGTAGACAGCACCAACCTTGATGGACCAATAAGTTGATTCCGCCTAAGACAGCTTCATGTGTTCATCTGCTTAGCCTGCAGAAGGTCCCAGGTTCAATCCCTGGCATCTCCAGTTAAAAGGGACCAGGGCAGGAGGTGATGGGAAAGACCTCCACCTGAGACCCTGGAGAGCTGTAAAGAGGGGCTGTGGCTCAGTGGCAGAGCCTCTGCTTGGCATGCAGAAGGTCCCAGGTTCAATCCCCGGCATCTCCAGTTAAAAGGACCAGGCTGTAGGTGATGGGAAAGACCTTGACCTGAGACCCTGGAGAGCTGTAAAGAGGGGCTGTGGCTCAGTGGTAGAGCATTTGCTTGGCATGCAGAAGGTCCCAGGTTCAGTTCCCGGCATCTCCAGTTAAAAGGACCAGGCAGCAGGTGATGGGAAAGACCTCTGCCTGAGACCCTGGAGAGCTGCTGCCAGTTTGAGTAGACAGCACCAACCTTGATGGACCAATAATTTAGTTTGGCCTAAGACAGCTTCATGTGTTCATCTGCTTGGCCTGCAGAAGGTCCCCGGTTCAATCCCCGGCATCTCCAGTTAAAAGGGACCAGGGCAGGAGGTGATGGGAAAGACCTCTGCCTGAGACACTGGAGAGCAGCTGCCAGTCTGAGTAGACAATACTGACCTTAATGGTCTGATTCAGTATAAGGCAGCTTCGGGTGAGGTGTGTCGCTGTCCCATGCCTAAGTTGTTTGGCCTGATAGTGTCGTGTATGAGGTAGTGGACCTCCAGAACCTGTTGGCTGCTTTGGGCACCATCAGTGGCTGGGCGCCTAGCCTGCATCACAGGGGTGTGGTGAGGACCAAACAGATCAGTCCAATGTCTGCCACCATGAGCTTTCCATACAAAGGGCGGATGGGAGTAGCAGTAAAATCTGCTGCTAGGTGCTATGGACAACATAAGAGCCCTGTTGGATCAGACCAGTGGGCCATCCCGTCCGGCATCCTGTCTCCCACAGTGGCCAAGAGGAGAGCCAGTGGGCTTCGGGCTGGAGAAATCTGGGTTCGAATCCCGTCTCAGCCTTTGACGCTCACTGCAACCTTTGCTACACTCTCCGCTGCAACCTGTCCTACCTCACAGGGGTTGTCGTACCACTTTGTTCTGAGAGAGATCCGGTAGCCTCCCTTTGACAGGTGGGAAAATGTGTCCGCCTTCCGAAGCTTTTAAAATCGATACTCCAGTCTCATTCTAAGTGCTTCTTTGAGCGTTTATCTCTGCTGTGGAGTCTTGAGAGCAAAAATTCTACTTTATGAGCGAGTAAATTGGCATAAATTAGTTTGCTCTGTAGCCACCCTCCCCGAGCCGAGACAAAAATGTGTGCGCTGGAGGCTAAAAATACCGCGAGCTAGCTCACACTAACTCAGCTTAGAGGGAACACCGGTACTTGTCTGTGGCTTCGAAGTTTTGGAAAGGCGCCGTCGGGTGTAGAAAATAAATCCCATGGAGTTGGGGAGGGCTGCACTACAGGTCTGGCCCTGAATTTTTGGGAACAGGATGGAGTTGTACGCACGGCGGGCTAAAAAGCCAGTGGGTTAAAGACCGAACGTAGCTACCTGCTGTTGGGAGTTCAGGTTTTGCTAGGCTGATTCAAGCTGTTTAGATATATAGATTTTTCTTGAGTCCCCCCCCCCCCCATCACCTAGCAAACCGATGCTTTTGAGCCAAGCACAGCTGGGTTAACAGCAGGTGCTCTGATCAATTTGGGGGGGGGAGCAGGTGGGGGTGCTCAGCCATTCGCTAAAGGGCTCTCAAAGCAATCCCCCCCCAAATGCTTAGGTTTTCTTCCTTAGTTGCCTTGCCTTTCTACCTAGAGTTGAAGAGTCCTGAGGCCATCTGCGTAGCATTTCTTCCTGC
>NW_015174869.1:117237-117924 GCF_001447785.1 Gekko japonicus | reverse complement strand
AGTCCCGTCCAATAAGGCAGGGGTGACAGAGAGCGGAGGAGGCAGCCGGGTTCGAATCCTGTCATTCTCTTCTCCTCCCCCCCCCCAAAAAAAACCACTGCTTACTTTAAAGGGGAGTCCGCCCTCTTTGTACCACGCGCACACACCCCCATTTAGAAGATGATCCTGTTCTTAAAAATAATTAGATAATTTCCTTCCCCCATTTCTCTGCGTCTCATCGAGGAGATAAAAATCACATGAACAATTATTATTTTAATATTGTTCCTAGTATTTATTGTGAATACTTCTGAACCGGAGCGGCGGGTAAGGAGAAGCCCCTTTTGCACCGAGCTGCGAGTAAAGGGAAACTGGCTGACGCCGCGGGGCCACGATCCTTGGCGCGCCTTTACTCGGGAGTTTTTTTCCCGCCGCTTAACACTCCCAAGTAAACCTGCCGGCTCTTACCTCGCTGTCAGCTTCTCTCCCCCTGCCGTCCCTGTGCCACTTACTCCCGAGTAAGTGGCTGATGCTGCATGGCCACGATCCCGGGCGCGCCTTTACTCGTGAGTAAAGCCGCCCCACGCGGGTTACCCGCCTCCAAGTAAAGGTGCTGGCTCTTACCTGGCTTAGTCCCGAGTAAGTGGCTGACGCCGCGTGGCCACGATCCCGGGCGCGCCCTTACTCGGGAGTAAAGCCCCCCCCCGTGCC
>NW_015174869.1:116406-116920 GCF_001447785.1 Gekko japonicus | reverse complement strand
ACTCACCCAGGGCTCTCCTTCTTCCTGTCCTGAAAGCGCTCGCCCCATCCATCATCTTCTCTCTCTCTCTCTTCCTCCTGGCCAGCCACCCCCTGGGGTCCCCCCCAAAAATCAGGACATTCCCTCCCTCCCGTCATCCAGCTCGCCCCCTCCCCAATTCCAGCTGACCCTGGAGACGGATAGAAAGAAGGGCAGAATCGGGTAGCTTCAGCTAGTCTGCAGTAGTTTAAGAGGGTTTCCAAGGTCCCTCCTGGACACCAGCAGAAGATGGGAGACCAGGGTTCCCTCTAAGCTGAGCTAAGTGTGAGCCAGCTCACAGTTTCTTAGCCTCCGGCTCACACGTTTTTAGCTCAGGGAGGAGGGCTCCAGAGCAAACTGATCTATGCAGCAGCCAAATCGCTCGCTCACAACTTTCATGCCAGGAGCTCACCAAGTAGAATTTTTGCTCACAGACCAGTGTTCCCTCTAAGCTGAGTTAGTGTGACCTAGCTCACAGTTTCTTAGCCTCCGGCTC
>NW_015174869.1:104466-115893 GCF_001447785.1 Gekko japonicus | reverse complement strand
CCAGATCCAGGTTGGGGGAACTCCTGGAGATTTGGGGATGGAGCCTGGGGAGGACACGGACCTCGGTGGGGTACGATGACACAGAGTCCACCCTCCAAAGCCGCCTTCTTCTCCAGGGGAACTGATCTAATGTTCCCTCTAAGCTGTGGAGTCTTGCGAGCAAAAATCCTGCTTTGTGAGCTCCTGGCATTAAAGTTGTGAGCGAGCAATTTGGCTGCTGCATAAATTAGTTTGCTCTGGAGCCCTCCTTCCTGAGCTAAGGCAAAAATGTGTGAGCCGCAGGCTAAAAAACTGTGAGCTAGCTCACACTAACTCAGCTTAGAGGGAACACTGGTGGAGGTGAGCTGGAATTGGGGGGGGGTCCCCAGATCCCACCTGGAGGGTGGCATCCCCAGCCGTATAAGAGCTAGGTTCGGATCCAGTAGCACCTTAGAAGCCAATAAGATTTGAGTGGGGTTTTTGACGAGCTTTCGAGAGTTAAAACTCCCTTTGTCAGATGTGACTTGGAATGGGGAATCAGCAATCTGTCATTGCAGATCTGGGGGGGGCGAACTCATTCACTCCACCCCCCAGCCAGTTTTCCAATCCTGGGTCCTGAAATGCAGAATGGATGGTAACTTTACGAAAGGAAAAGGGATGGAGGAAATGCCTGTCTCCGGCTACACAGGAATGGAACTTCCATGCGCAGCAGCAGTGTACCTGAATGCTGGGGAAGTGGGCCGGATGACAGGGTAAGGGGTGACATTTGCAGGGTCTGGTGTGCTGCCTTCCTATCCTGCGTGGGAACTTCCTAAGGGTCTCCGGTTGGCTCCTCTGGGAAACAGACGGCTTAAAAGTTTGATTCGGTTCTTGCAAATGGAATGACATCATAGCAACCCACCATACACACCACTTCCTTAGGTGGCTGTAAAAGCCAGGGTTCTTTCTTCTCTTTGCTCCTTTGCTCACACTAACTCAGCTTAGAGGGAACACTGGAGGTGAACTGGAATTGGGGGAAGGTCCCCAGATCCCACCTGGAGGGTGGCATCCCCAGCTGTAGAAGAGCTAGGTTCGGATCCAGTAGCACCTTAGAAGCCAATAAGATTTGAGTGGGGTTTTTGACGAGCTTTCGAGAGTTAAAACTCTCTTTGTCAGATGTGACTTGGAATGGGCAATCAGCAATCTGTCATTGCAGATCTAGGGGGGGCGAACTCATTCACTCCACCTCCCAGCCAGTTTTCCAATCCTGGGTCCTGAAATGCAGAATGGATGGTAACTTTACGAAAGGAAAAGGGATGAAGGAAATGCCTGTCTCCGGCTACACAGGAATGGAACTTCCATGCGCAGCAGCAGTGTACCTGAATGCTGGGGAAGTGGGCAGGATGACAGGGTAAGGGGTGACATTTGCAGGGTCTGGTGTGCTGCCTTCCTATCCTGCGTGGGAACTTCCTAAGCGTCTCCGGTTGGCTGCTCTGGGAAACAGACGGCTTAAAAGTTCGATTCGGTTCTTGCAAATGCAATAACATCATTGCACCCCGCCATACACACCACTTCCTTAGCCGGCTGTAAAAAACCTGGGTTCGTTCTTCTCTTTGCTCCTTACATTATTCTTAAAAGACAGACTGCTAAATGGTGGTTTGGGATGGACATTTGGATTTGGGAAGTTTCCACAAACTATGCAAGTCTGAACTATTCGAATCCCACTGTTCTAAGTGATTCACAAACTTACTTGGATAAACCAGGCGGGACCCTGTGGTCCGTATCACCGTTCCGCTGTTGGAAGTGTGCCTTCCGCTAGTGGAACGTTTACCCTGGATCCAACCTCTGGACTCACGTCTTTCAGCCAAAATCCCATCCATACCACAGATTCTCACAGAGTTCGTAGTTTTCCAACTTCATTATGGGCAAGTTTAGTGTAGCGGTTAGGAGCTCGGACTCTAATCTGGAAGAATCGGGTTTGATTCCCCACTCTGACACGTGCAGCTGCTGGTGTGACCTTGGGCAAGCCACCGTTTTCTCAGAGCTGTTCTCGCAAGAGCAGTTTCTGTCAGAGCTCTCTCAGCCCCACCTGCCTCACAGGGCGTCTGTTGTGGGGAGAGGAAGGGAGAGGAGTTTGTAAGAAAGTGTGAGACTCTGAATGAAGAGTGTGGTAAAAATCCAATCTCCTCCCCCTCCCCCTCCTCTTCTTCTTTTTCTTCTCCTCCTCTTATTCTCCTCCTCTTCCTCCTCTTCCTCCTCTTCCTCCTCCTTCCCTTCTTCTTCTTCCTCCTCCTCCTCTTCCTCCTCCTCCTCTTCCTCCTCCTCCTCTTCCTCCTCCTCCTCTTCTTCCTCTTCTTCTTCTCTTCCAATTTGTCTATTCCAGGGGTCCCCGGTGGGCGCAAGCACAAAATGGCTGCCACAGGAGGGCGGGACTGCCCCCACACAGAGGAGGCCAATCGCAGGGGAGAACAAGAGTAATTTTAAAAATCCATTGGGAGAGAGATGAGAGAGAATAAAACAAACACCGTGGTGGCAGTGGCCACAGAAACAACGGTATTTTAATCTGCCTCGTCAGTCAGATTTTCAATGGCAAATCAGTAGTCCAGCTGGGCTACAGCTCCGTCTGGCCTCACCTACTGGGCGTTGCAACGCCAAGGAAGGTGTTGGTGGGCTCCGTGGCACTTCATTGAGTGCCCTCTCAGGGCCCCTGCCTTTTTTTGAACCTTCAGGCACCTTTGGATTCTCACCCCTGCCGTTGGGCACAGTCACAAAAATGGTGGTCACAGGAGGCGAAGCTAGACATAAAATGGCTGCCGCAGGGGGCGGAGCCAATCACAAAACACCTGCACTATGAGGTGGAGCCAACCACCAGCTATCAGGGAGAGAGGTCATAGGTCACTCTAACTGTAACTCTTCAATGTTTCAGGTGCACTTCCTGTTGAACGGGATGCCTTTCCATCTGCGCAGCCAATCAGAAGCCCTGCAGGGCAAAAGGCCCATCTAGCCCTACTCACTTCCTCAAAGTGTTTGGCGGGTGCCAGGAAAAGTGTCAGGGGGCATTGCGGTGCCCGGGGGCACCACGTTGGGGACACCCCCCTCCAGCCTGACAGACAGCAAACTGTGGCAGAATCCAGAGTCTGCTGACTTTTATGCATCTTATACTTAATTTTTAAGCATTTCCCCTGCCTCCAAGTTAATACTCCGGGCCTGACAAGAACTTGTTTGAGCGTCCGGAAGAGCAAAACGCTTGACTCAGCAGCGGTTACGGCTGCGCCCACCGTTTGTATGAATGAGTCTTGACGGAAGGGGAGACAGGAAAGCCCCCCTACGTCTTTTGGAAGTGCTGACATTGGGGTTCCTTTGTCCCCGGGCCAGCGTTGCAACCCATCCTTCAGGATCACGGGGGGCTATTGTTCCATTCCGGACCTCGGTCTACAGAAGAACATCCCCCCCCCCGCGAGGTCAACCTTTCTTCCAAAACTCTGTTTCTTTCGATACGGCACTGTTGGAATCAGGACGGGAATTTAGATCTGGGCTGTCAGTTGGAATCCAGGCCGCGCGTCGGGGCGATTCCTCTCTTCCGCAGTTCATTTCTTCACCTGAAACCCCCCCCGCTCCCGAAAGGCAGGCCTTCCCCCCCCTCCTGCAGATGGATCTCATCCATCTTCCCAAAAGCGTCCAGAAAAGACAAAAGAGAACGGGATCCCGTGTACAGATGGCACTGCGAGCGCCACTCCATCATCCGTCCGAAATCGGTGGCCTGTAATGAGACCAGAACTACCCCCCTGTGTCTATCGACTGACCGCCACGGAGCGGTGGAAGATTGGGGGGGAGCATACATTGGCGCATTGAAGGTGCTCGCCGGCGTTAGGAGGGGCTGACGCGGAAATGAAGACAAAGATGGGGTCTGGAGGAGAATTTAATAAATGACCTGTGACACAAATAAATTATACATCTGGACGGGCAAAATGGCGGTCGTAAATTTTAGTTGCCAAATTAAATTGACAGCGGGTCTCCGGGCCTCGGACAACGGCTGAGCCGATGAAGGCAGAGAAAGAGCGTATTTGCAGGCTGGCCTCAAATTGTCTATTGGGGGCTCATTAAAACGGTACCGGCCTTGTGTCCAAAAGCTGGGGAGCATACCCCCCCTTTCTCCCTCTTCAACCTCAGAATATCCAGGCCTGTCATTTTTTATTTTTTATTTTTAAAATATGACATCGTAAGTGCATCTATTTTACGGGTGAGGAACCGTGCTGGCTTGGAACGGCAGGACGAGCTCATAGATTTCAAATGGCAACGTCCGACGATGGCAAAGCTAGATTTTTTAAATCCTTTTTCTCTCTTTTGCTCTCACGGTCCCAAATGTTGGCACCGTCTCCTCTGCCGGCGAGGAAGCGCCTGGCCTCCGGTCTTCTCCTAACAAACCCCCTGCTCCAAAGAGCCACCTGCTCCACACCGTCGGGGGAATAGAAGCGAACACCGTAGATGGTTAAGCACAATTTACGGCCGTTAATGCCGCGTCTTGAGATTTGCCGCTATCGACCAGAAGATGTTTGGCGGATGGAGAGGAGAAGGGGGGTATAAGAACTCGCCAGGCTTTCCCATATTTCCAAGATTCAGTTCTGGTCTTATCGGTGAGTGACATATCCTGAACCACGTTTACGGCTAGTTGTGGCAAAGGAACACGTTTTACCTTTGCAGTGTTTTTTGTCTGCTTGCTCTTATGTTTTGTTGTTGATTTTAAAAACAGATGCATTTGTATTCATAGGTCCTTTCCGCCCATGGATTTCCGCCGTGGTATTACCCGCCTTTGGATTTCCGCCCTGGTATTATCAGAGTTCAACTCGCGACACAATACCTTGCATTTATCCCCGGTTATAACAGCATTTGTTTATCCCAGGACAAGTGTGGGGCGAAACCGGGGTGACCTTAATATAAGGTGGAAACAAAAAATACCACGAGATAATTACAGGGGTGAACTCGAATACAGTGTCCCCTCTAAGCTTAGTGTGAGCTAACTCGGTTTTTTAGCCTCTGGCTCACACATTGTTTGTCTTCGCTCAGGAAGGAGGGCTCCAGACCAAACTAATTCATGCAGTAGCCGAATCACTCACTCACAACTTTAATGCCAGTAGCTCACAAAGTAGAATTTTTGCTCACAAGACTCCACAGCTTAGAGGGACTATTGGTTATAACAGCATCCATCTATCCCGGGGCAAGTGTGGGGCGAAACCGGGGTGACCTCAATGTAATTTGGAAACAAAAAATACCCCAAGATAATTACAGCGGTGAATTTGAATGTAGTCAGGGCTATTTTTGGGCAGGAACGCACAGGAACGGAGTCCCAGCTGGCTCCCAAGTTGGCCACACCCAGCAGGAACTCATTAGCATAATAGGCCACACCCAACAGCAGAAACTCATTAGGATTGGCTACATTAGGGGTGTGTGGCCTAACATGCAATGGAGTTCCTGCTACAAAAAAAGGCCCTGGGTTTTGACAACAAACAAGGTAAACAGAATAAGAAGCAAAAGGTGGGTGTGGCTGGATGACCACACTTCTGGTAACATGGGGGTGCGGCCTAATATGCTAATGAGTGATGCAGTCAGGGGTGTGGCCTATTATGCTAATGAGTTCCTGCTGGACTTTTTCTACAACAAAAGCCCTGAATGTAGTGTAGAATGTAAGTTCGGGGACAAGGTTGAACCAGGATTTAAGGTCTAGTGCGGAATTGCCCATAATTGACCAAATGACAAGAGAGGACCTTGCTGTGCTGCAGCTCCATACAACAGGGGTCCCCGACGTGGCGCCCTTGGGCACCATGCTGCCTGCCAACACCTTTCCTTTTTCAGTGCTCCCCCAAACTTTGAAACTCTCTCCCTCAAGAAGTGAGTTCCTTAAGAGCCTCAGAAGAGCCCTGCTGGATCAGAGCAGTGGTCCATCTAGTCCAGCATCTTGTGGCCAGCCAGTTCCTCTGGAGGGCCAACAACAGGGCATGGAGGCCGAGGCCTTCCCCTGATAAGAACATCAGAAGAGCCCTGCTGGATCAGAACAGGGGCCCATTAGTCCAGCATCCTGTCTCACACGGGGGACAACCAGTTCCTCTGGAGGGCCAACAACAGGGCAGAGAGGCCAAGGCCTTCATGAGAACATAAGAAGAGCCCTGCTGGATCAGACCAGGGGTCCATCTAGTCCAGCATCTTGTCTCACAGTGGGCAGCCAGTTCCTCTGGAGGGCCAACAACAGGGCAGAGAGGCCAAGGCCTTCATGAGAACATAAGAAGAGCCCTGCTGGATCAGACCAGGGGTCCATCTAGTCCAGCATCCTGTCTCACACTGCGGCCAACGAGTTCCTCTGGAGATCCAGCAACAGGGCAATAGAGGCCGAGGCCCTCATTAGAACATCAGAAGAGCCCTGCTGAATCAGACCAGTGGTCTATCTAGTCCAGCATCCCGTCTCACACAGTGGCCAACCAGTTCCTCTGGAGGGCCAACAACAGGGCACAGAGGCCGAGGCCTTCATAAGAACATAGGAAGACCCCTGCTGGATCAGACCAGTGGTCCATCGAGTCCAGCCTCCTGTCTCATGCAGTGGCCAAACAGTTCCTCTGGAGGGCCAACTACAAGGCCTAGGGGTCGAGGCCTTCCCCTGATGTTGCCTTCTGGCTTTGGGATTCAGAGGTCCACTTTATCTGTTATGGCTTCTCCCAAAGAATCCTGGGAATCGTGATTTAGGGATGAAAAATAGCATACACACGCGCACACACACACCAGTGACACTTTGCATGATCCCCTGAGAGAAGGGAAGCGAAAGACTACCTAACAAAAAGGAAGCAAAAGGGTGTGTGTGTGTGTTGTGTACTGAGTATGAGTCATCCCTGAACTTGTACCTGGATCTGGTGGAGCTTGTTTCCCCAGAACAATAGCTTACTAGGATCCTGGAGTTGACCAATAGAGAAATAGTATTATGTAAATAGCCTATCATTGGGAGTGCGGCATGTTTGGGGTGTAGTGTTTGCATGCTTAAAAATGGGGCAGCTGCCTTGGAGTTTGTCTTGTAGCATTCCTGAAATCACTTAATAAAGTAGAGCTTTTTCACTGAAATGCATCCAGAACCCCAGGGACTTATTTTTCATTCCTGTCCATTATATACAGCTGTTTGGTCCTTCTTGTTGCCCCAGAACATGACATCAGCAAGAACGAAAAAGTCCTCCTCCAGAAAAGCAAAGTTTGCAATCATTGCAAAAATCAAAAATTAAAACGTTCGCAACCCAGATTGTCGCATCCATTCAAATCACAATTTGCAAATCGTCCAGAAGTCGCAGCAGGAACAGACCGTCAGAACCCAAACCAAATCTGATTTTAAGCACAGGTTCTGGGGTCTTTTTTTTACATGTGTGGGATTCAAATGCATTTTTAGCTGTTTAGCAAATCTTTAAAAGCTTTCCCCCCCCTTTTAATGTCAACCTTCCCTCCTCCCTCTGGGCAGACTTCAGATCTTTCCTAATGTCTGATAATTGAGATAATTGGGTGATGCGCTTTCTAATTAGAGAGGGGAGATCGGCTAACCTTTCGCTGACAAATCTCATTTCGGGCGGTCTGACCAGAAGGAGTTTTGGCAAGCGAGATTCAACGCCCGAATGGCACGCAGAGTGTGTGTTTAACCGTACCGATGGACAGGGAGCAGGGTGAACTAAAGATTGTACTTAATAACGTCTCGGGCTTACAGATCGGTTTTTTTAGGAACGTGTCCAGCTGAAGGTCCCCCCAAGTCAGCTCCTAAGAAGAAAACCATGAGGTTGTAAGCAATGTTCCCTCTAAGCTGAGTTAGTGTGAGCCAGCTCACAGTTTCTTAGCCTCTGGCTCACACATTTTTGTCTTAGCTCAGGAAGGATGTGGCTCCAGAGCCAACTGATTTATGCGGTAGCCAAACTGCTCACTCACAACTTCAATGCCAGTCGCTCACAAAGCAGAATATTTGCTCACAAGACTCCACAGCTTAGAGGGAGCATTGGTTGTAAGATCTGCGTACAATTTGCATAAAGCCGTCTAAAAGAAGTTTGGAGGAAGAAGAAGAAGAGGAGGAGGAGGAGGAGGAGGAGGAGGAGGAGATTGGATTTATACCCCGCCCTTCACTCAGAGTCTCAGAGCGGCTTACAAACTCCTTTCCCTTCCCCTCCCCACAACAGACACCCTTGTGAGGTCGGTGGGAAATAGGTTCAGGACAGACCAAAGGAAATAGTTCTGTTCTCAGTGAGTAATTGAACTGTGGAATTCAGTGCCAGCGGATGTAGCAATGGCCATAAACGTAGACGGCTTTTAAAGGAAGTTAGATTCCTGGAGGAGAGGTCCATTGGTGGCCACTAGCCACGATGTCTAAAGGGAGCCTGCATATTCACAGGCAGTAAACCTCTGAATACCAGGGCCGGGAAGCAACATCAAGGGACGATCTTATCCTCTGTGCCCTGTTTGTTGGCTCTCCAGTGTGAGACAGGAGGCTGGATGAGAAGGACTGGTCTGATCCAGCAGGGCTCTTCTGATGTTCTTATGAAGGCCTCGGCCTCTGTGCCCTGTTGTTGACCCTCCAGAGGAACTGGTTGTCCACTGTGTGAGACGGGATGCTGGACTAGATGGACCACTGGTCTGATCCAGCAGGGCTCTTTGGATGTTCTTATGAAGGCCTCGGCCTCTGTGCCCTGTTGTTGACCCTCCAGAGGAACTGGTTGTCCACTGTGTGAGACGGGATGCTGGACTAGATGGACCACTGGTCTGATCCAGCAGGGCTCTTTGGATGTTCTTATGAAGGCCTCGGCCTCTCTGCCCTGTTGTTGGCTCTCCAGAGGAACTGGTTGGCCACCAGATAATGGATTAGACGGACCACTGGTCTGATCCTGCAGGGTTTTTCTGATGTTCTTACGAAGGCCTTTTCGCATTAGCCACTTTCCTCAGGGGAAACAGATCTCAGAGCCAATGTGGTGTAATGGTTAAAAGCATCAGACTAGAATCTGGGACACCCCAGTTTGAATCCCCACTCTGCTGTGAAAGCTTGCTGGGTGACCTTGGGCCTGTCACACATTCTTGGCCTAGCCTACCTCAGAGGTTTGTTGTGAGGATAAGATGGAGAAGAGGAGAGTGATGTAAGCTGTTTTGGGTCCCTGTTGGCGACAAAGGCTGGGTATAGGACCAAACTGTACATGGGTGCTTTGACACAATGCTAAATAATGCCATTTCAATCCACTTCAGCTACCATTTGCGAGTGGAATTGGCCCAAAATCCAGTTGCAAAGTGCATTGAGACTTGTATTGAAAGTATGTTATTTAGAAGAAGAAGAGATTGGACTTATATCTGCCCTTCACTACCCAAAGGAGTCTCTGAGTGGTTTACAATCCCCTTCCCTTCCCCTCCCCATAACAGACACCATGTGAGGTCGGTGGGGGGCTGAGAGAGCTCTTTGGAGGACTGCTCTTTCCAGAACAGCTCAAAATTTGTGCCGACCCCAAGGTCACCCCAGCCGCTGCATGTGGGGAAGTGGGGAATAAACCCGGTTCTCCCAGATTAGAGTCTGCGCTCCTAACCACTGCACTGAACTCACGCTCTTAGTGTGTGTCAAAGTGCTAGGATCTGGGAGGCCTAGTTTTGAATCCCTACTCCGTGGTAGCTGGGGTGACCACGGGCCAGTCACGCCCTCTCACCCTGACCTACCTCGCAGGGTCATTGTGATGATAAAACAGAAGAGAGGAGAATGACATCAGCTGCTTTGGGGTCTCCGTTGGGGACAAAGGCAGAGTACAAAGAAGTAAATAAATAAACATCTCTATTGTCTGGAGATCAGTTGAAATTCCCAGAGATCTCCGGGCCCCACCTGGAGGGTGGCAACCATAACTGGATAAACCAGGAGCCTGGGGGGGGGGGCAGTGTTCCTTCTAAGATGAGTTCCTGTGAGCTAGTTCACTGTTTTTGAGCCTCCAGCTCACAGATTTTTGCCTTCGCTCAGGAAGAAGGGCTCCAGAGCAAACCGACTGATGCAGCGGCCCAATCGCTCGCTCACCACTTTCATGCCAGCAGCTCACAAAGTAGCACTTTTGCTCACAAGACTCCACAGCTGAGAGGGAGCGTCGCTTAGGGGGCCGAACAAAATCCTCCCGGAGCTCTTCAACAAGGCACGGAAGTGGGACGGAGGCCCAGCCGAACAAGGAGAGGTCCTTTGGGCCCATCCTTAGAATCCCCCCGCCCCGCTTCCTGCATCAATGGCTCTTGTGAGGAAGCACTCCTGCCGCATTCATGTGCTCCGTGCGGCCGGCCGTGGCGGCTGGAGAGACTCTTTGGGGGGCACTTAATGAACTCCTTGTTAAGGCTTGTTCCTGGAGACAGCCGGGCTCATTAGGGCGAAGGGTCGCAATTAATGACCGCGGAACCCAGCAGCTGGCACATGTGTGCGTGTATTGGGGGCGGGGGAAAAGAGGCAACCCAGAGAGAGAGAGAGAGAGAGAGAGAGAGAGAGAGAGAGAGAGAGAGAGAGAGGGTGTGTGTGTGTGTGTGTGTGTGTCAGCTTATGGGGCCACAAAAGTCTTCACTGCATCCAGTTTGTTCACCTCTGGGCCGAGGCAGGAGATTCCGGGCCTGAGGAGGGGGAAACAGGTTCCTATTCCCCCCCCACTAAGTCTTCTGGGGTTTCAGAGAGCCCTGCCGACCTCCAGGTGGTGCCTGGAGACCTGCGGCTATTGCAGTCGATCTCCAGGCAACCAAGGTCAGCTCCTCTGGAGAAAATGGCTGCTTCGGCAGGTGGACTCTATGGCGCTAGGCCCTGCTGAGGTCTCTCCCCAAATCCTGCCCTCCCCAGGTTTCAATCCCCTAAAATCTCTAGCCAGTTTGGTGTCGTGGTGAAGTGTGTGGACTCTAATCTGGGAGGACTGGGTTTGATTCCCCACTCCTCCACTTGCAGCTGCTGGATGACCTTGGGCAAGCTATCATTCTGACAAGAGCTGTCCTTGAAAGGGCGGTTCTGGAAAGAGCTCTCTCAGCCCCACCGACCTCACAGGGTGTCTGTTGTGGGGAGGGGAAGGGAAAGGAGTTTGTAAGCCGCTCTGAGACTCCGAGTGAAGGGCGAGGTATAAATCCAATCTCCTCCTCCTCCTCCTCCTCTTCTTCCTCCTCCTCCTCTTCTTCTTCCCCTTCTTCCTCCTCCTCCTCTTCTTCTTCCCCTTCTTCCTCCTCCTCCTCTTCTTCTTCCCCTTCTTCCTCCTCCTCCTCTTCTTCTTCCCCTTCTTCCTCCTCCTCCTCTTCTTCCCCTTCCTCCGCCTCCTCTTCTTCTTCCTCTTCCTTCTCCTCCTCCTCTTCTTTCTCCTCCTCCTCCTCTTCTTCTTCCTCTTCCTCCTCCTTCTCCTCTTCTTCTCCTTCTTCCTCCTCCTCATCTTATTCTTCTTCCTCTTCTTCCTCCTCCTCTTCTTCTCCTTCCTCCTCCTCCTCCTCTTC
>NW_015174869.1:87208-104432 GCF_001447785.1 Gekko japonicus | reverse complement strand
ACCGATCCCCCCCCCCCCCAGCTGGAGTTGCCAGGCCTATGGCTTGTGATTTCATATTGTGTGTTTTAATTGTAGGTAAGGATCACCCGGCATTACCTGGAGGTTGGCAACCCTAGACTTACATGATTCCCAGCATGTATTTCAGGGAACTAATAAGCCAGCCTCTGAACCGAGGGCAACCTCCACCTTCAGAAGCACGAATCCTCTGGATCTCAGAGCCAGGAGGCAACCTCAGGGGAAGGCCTCTGCCCCTCTGCCCTGTTGTTGGCCCTCCAGAGGAACTGGTTGGCCCCTGTGTGAGACGGGATGCTGGACTAGATGGACCCCTGGTCTGATCCAGCAGGGCTCTTCTTGTGTTCTTATGGACTCTAGCATGCCAGGTTATGATGCAAGTATCTGTTGATGTGGGTATCTTGGCACGGAGTCCTTCAAGTGTTCTCTGAGGGAGACCAAGGTCTCCACACTGCAGTAGATTGGGAGAAGTTGCTAATGCCTGTGACCCCGTTTCTCCCTGGTTCTCAGAAAGGGTGCTGATGCATTGCAAAAAAAACAACAAAAAACAGGCAGGCAAAGTCTGGTGTGGTTTTTTTTATTTAAGACTGCCTGGGGAATTCTAAAAAGCTGAGAGACCTAAAACCGCCTGAACCTGCTTCTTGCATTAAAAGCTGAGAAGTAACCGGTGAACTTTAGGTACCCTCCTGTCCTCTTTAATGGAATTCATGTCGTTCTTTCCCGTGGACGAAATAACAAGGTTTTAAAGCCAGGGTTTGTTTGGGTTCATTCTGGTTTGGGTTTGTTGGCTTGCGTTATCCGTACTGTTTATTTCCAGCGCGACTGTGTATGTTGTATATCTTGCATTGGTTAAAATGGCCGCTGTGTATTTTTTTACTGGACAATGAGCCCCCACAACAAATTATGTGGTGGGCTACAAATATCTTTATGAATAAACAAAATTGGGAGGGGGGCAGTAAGAACATGAGAGGAGCCGTGCCGGATCAGACCAGATTCGTCCATCTAGACCAGCTTGTTTCCCAGTGTGAATACACATGAATCTTCCTTCTCCTGAATCAGACCCTTGGTCTACCAAGGTCAGTATTGTCTACTCAGACTGGCAGCCGCTCTCCAGGGTCTCAGGCGGAGGTCTTTCCCATCACCTCCTGCCTGGTCCTTTTTAACTGGAGATGCCGGGGATTGAAACTGGGTCCTTCTGCATGCCAAGCAGAGGCTCTTCCACTGAGCCACAGCCCCTCTTGACAGCTCTCCAGGGTCTCAGGCGGAGGTCTTTCCCATCCCCTCCTGCCTGGTCCTTTTAACTGGAGATGCTGGGGATTGAACCTGGGACCTTCCGCATGCCAAGCAGATGCTCCACCACTGAACCACGGCCCATCCTCACGAAGCTGCCATATACTGAATCAGCCCCTTGATCCATCAGGCTCAATATTATCTGCTCAGACTGGCCATGGCTCTCCAGGTTCTCAGGGTGTGGTCTTTCACATCGCCTCCTACCCGGTCCTTTTAACTGGAGATGCCGGGGATTGAAACTGGGTCCTTCTGCATGCCAAGCAGAGGCTCTTCCACTGAGCCACAGCCCCTCTTGACAGCTCTCCAGGGTCTCAGGCGGAGGTCTTTCCCATCCCCTCCTGCCTGGTCCTTTTAACTGGAGATGCTGGGGATTGAACCTGGGACCTTCCGCATGCCAAGCAGATGCTCCACCACTGAACCACGGCCCATCCTCACGAAGCTGCCATATACTGAATCAGCCCCTTGATCCATCAGGCTCAATATTATCTGCTCAGACTGGCCATGGCTCTCCAGGTTCTCAGGGTGTGGTCTTTCACATCGCCTCCTACCCGGTCCTTTTAACTGGAGATGCCGGGGATTGAACCTGAGGCAAAAAAGAAAGGCTGTGACAACGTTAGAAGTTTTGGTTGCATTCTGAAACGGATGTCTCTTTTGAAATATGCTACTATAGATGCAACGAACATGAAGTTGAGCAAACTTCAGAGGATGGCGGAAGACTGGAAGGCCTGGCGTGATCTGTTCCATGGGGTCGCGAAGAGTCGGACGCGACTGTGCGACTGAACAACAACAACAAACTATGAAAGTACTATGAAAGGGCTGCGGCAGCTCAGGTGGTTAAGACGCTGAACTGCAGACCGGTAGATTGGCAGTTCAGCAGTTCGAGGCCCGAGTGCCACATGACGGAGTGAGCTCCTGTCTCTGGTCCCAGCTCCTGCCAACCCAGCAGTTCGAAAGCAAGAAACTGCAAGTAGATAAATAGGTACCGCTTTGGTGGGAAGGTAACAGCATTCCGTGTGCCTCGGTGTCTAGTCGTGCCGACCACATGACCACGGAAACGTCTTCGGACAGCGCTGGCTCTTCGGCTTGGAAACAGAGATGACAACCGCATCGCTCGAGTTGGATTCGACTGGCTTTCGAGCAAGGGAAAGCTTTACCTTACTATGAAAATAGTTTGTTCTTGTTAACTATATGTCAGAATTTAAAAGAGCTTTCCCCCGGGAGGGGGGCGCTAGGGTTGTCCCCCCTGGTTTGGGACATTTCTGGATATTTGGAGGTGGAGTCTGGGGACAGTGGAGTTTGGACAGGGACGTCAGCTGGGTAGAATGCAACAGTCCACCTTCCAAAGCACTCATTTTCTCCAGGGGAACTGATCTCCGTAACCTGGAGACCGGTTGTAATTCCAGGAGATCTCCAGCTGCCGCCTGGAGACTGGCAACTTGTGTGTGTGTGTTGGAGAACCAGCAGCCTGCAGAGAGTCTAATTACTGTAAATATCGCTGAATGAGTAGTTTATCCCACTTGTGTGTAGCTGTGAAGCATTCTCTAGTGTTTGAGGTTTATTGCAGTTCAGCCTAGCTCTTCTTGTTTTCTCTCCCTGCTGTGTGTTGGATTTGTTAGTGCTCAAGTTCTGAACGACTCTCTGTTCTATTAACGGCCTGCGGTCAGTTGTCGTCTTTCTACAAAATCCTGTTGCAGTAGATTCTATGAAAGCAAACGCCAAAGGGTGGATTTAGGGTTGCCGATCCCCAGTTGGAGGCAGGGGATCCCCCGGTTTGGAGGGCCCCCCCCTGCTTCAGGGCTGTCAGAAAGTGGTAGTGGTGGGGGGGGAGAATGGCCACTGAGCTCTCCATTATACCCTATGGAGACCGGTCCCCATAGGGTATAATGGAGAATCAATCTGTGGGTATCTGGGCCTTTAGGGGGGCTGTTTTTTGAGGTAGAGGCACCAGATTTTCAGCATAGGTGGTGGTGCCTGTTTTGAAGATTGGACCAGGGAGTCTAATCCTGTGAGCCCTGAAAGAAGGTGCTGCCATCATCCATTATTGCCAACGGAGGGAAAGCATTTAAAAGGAATGCGGTCCCTTCAAATGTGACAGCCAGAACTCCCTTCGGCGTTCAATCGCCTAGTGACATCATAAAAGTGACGTCACATCCTTGCTTCTGGCTCCACCCCCAAAGTCTCCTGGCTCCACCCCCAAAGTCCCCAGATAGTGCCTGAATCAGATCTGGCAACCCTATGTGGATTGGATCATTTCCTCAACTCTGCCAACAGAGGTGGGGATCAGACAAGCACTTATTGGAGGCATCAGAAATCCCATGCAGTCCAATGGGATTTTACAGTTTAGACACACACAAACATCAATAATATTTGGGAGTAGATCCCATTGGATTCAAATGGCACCTGTTTGGAGTGGGAGGCCTGTTGGTTTGAATGTATTAGTGTGTGATTAGAGACGTCTTCGGACAGCGCTGGCTCTTCGGCTTGGAAACGGAGATGAGCACCGCCCCCTAGAGTCGGATTCCACTGGTTGTCGAGCAAGGGAGACCTTTAATTTAGAGTTCCGTTAGCCAGGAGGCATAGAGAAGCAGAGGATAAACACTTTTATTTGGACTAAGAGAAGAAAAGGGGCCATGGAATTAAATCCAGATTAAGTAATGGGGTGTGCGGAATGGGAGTGCAAGGAGTTTAGCTTGTATCAAGTAATCTGGAGGAAACAGGCCAAGGAAATCCGGATTAAGTGGAGTAAAGACGCGGCAGATAGAAAAATTTAATCCAGATGATCTCCTTCAATGCAGACCCACCTTGGGTCCCAGTTTTCTGGGGGAAAGACGGGTTCACAAATTTTCAATAAGGGAATTTTAAAAAATAAAGAAAAGGAATGTTGTAAAGAATTTGCAGATGGAGCATTTCAGCCCAGATGCAGTCATGTGGAATAGAACATGAGAAGGTATTTAGTCTGAATACAGACGCCTAGGGTATGGAATAATCGGAAAATAAAGACTATAATTTGCATTTAAATTATCTGGAGCAAAGAATCACATAGGCCAGAGGATTTAACGGGAGAAAAAGAGGATAAAGAATCGATCTGGATTCAACAACTGAAGCAGAGGGAGTGTAATCCGGATTAAATGATCCGGAAAGGGGGAAGGGACCACTCCTGAGATGATAAATGCATGTTATAAACAAAACGGACGAGGAGAGAAAGCCGTAAAATCCTTTTCTTTCTCCAAAATCGCTTCTTTTTCCCACGCGCCAATCCAAGCGCAGCGAGAACGAGCCAAGCAACAACTGCGCCTCCTCTCCCCGCCACCAGGTGGCAGCAAAGTGTCCCGGAGACTCCGTCGTCCAGCGGGACTCTGCGACTCGAGGGGCACTCTAGCCTGGTATCTCGGTGGTGGAGCGTTTCGTCATCAAAAGGCGCCGTCGCTTTTTTGAGTTCAGAAAGAAGAGCGTTGGCGGCAGCCTTGGGAGCGGGCGGTGGTGAGTTGGGCTCCTGGCCGGGAGAAGGACGAGGGGGTAGAAGGCGAAACGGCCGCCTGGGGAGGGTTCGGGCCTGGCTTGGCGTAGCAGGCCGCGTCTCCATAGCAACAGCAGGGCTTCCCTGTTTCCAGACGCTGTTTCTGTTGCCAGCTTCCAGGTGGGTCAAACAACAAATATATACCCTGCAAAACCTTTTCTTTTATATAAATAAGTTCTATATTTTCCATCTTATAAAGTGCATTGTGCATTATTCATAATATTCTAAAACAGGTATGTATGCATTACATGCAACATCAACAATAATAATCAGTTTGTGCAATCTAATAACATGACCACGGAAACGTCTTCGGACAGCGCTGGCTCTTCGGCTTGGAAACGGAGATGAGCACTGCAAGCCTAGCTTAAGGGAACCTTTACCTTTACCTTTTCACAATGTAATAACTACCAGTCAATTGATTGTGTAAGAAGAATGTAAATTGACTGGTAGCTATTAGGTTGTACAAACTGATTATTATTGTTGCTATTGCATGTAATGAATATATATATATGTACCTGTTTTAGAATATCATGAATAATACACAATGCACTTTATAAGATGGAACATATAGAACACTTTAACTTATAAAAAAGGTTTTTGCAGTGTATATATTTGTCGTTTGACGCTTCTAACACTGCAGCTCGAGTTTCCACGGCTTCCAGGTGGGACCTGGAGATCTCCCGGAATTCCTGCTCATTGCCCGGCGACAGAGATCAGTTCCTGTGGAGAAAATGGCTGCATTGGAGGGTGGACTCCCTATGGCATTATGCCCTACTGAGCCCCCTGCCCTCCCTAGGTTCAACCCCCAAACCTCCAGGAATTTCCAACCTGGAGCTGGCAACCTTACTATCTTCTCCTTCCTCCCTGGAGGGGCTGTTGTTATTGTTCTCATCATCATTATTAAATGATCGGTTTTTTAAATGCGGGTGGGTAAAGTTTAGCTAGCCGCCAGGGAGAGAGAGAGAAGATGGACCTGACAAAATGCTCTTTTCTGCACTGGTGTTTGAGGAGGGTGGTTGGAAGCAGTGTTCCCTCTAAGCTGTGTAGTCTTGTGAGCAAAAATTCTACTTTGTGAGCTACTGGCATTAAAGTTGTGAGTGAGGGATTTGGCTGGTGGATAAATTAGTTTGCTCTAGAGCCATCCTCCCTGATGTGTGAGCTGGAAGCTAAAAAACTGTGAGCTAGCTCACACTAACTCAGCTTAGAGGGAACAGTGGTTGGAAGTAGGGGTTGCCAACTCCGGCTTTGGAAATTTCTGGAGATTTGGGGGTTGTGCTTTGTGACATTTTGGAGTCTGAGACAGGGAGATACCTCAGTTGGGATGTGATGCCATAAGATCTGCTCTCCGGAGCTGCCATTTCCTCTGGGGGAACTGGTCTCTGTGGTCTGGAGCAATGTTCCACTAAGCTGTGGAGTCTTGTGAGCAAAAATTCTACTTTGTAAACTACTGGCATTAAACGTGTGAGCGAGCGATTCAGCTACTGCATAAATTAGTTTGCTCTGGAGCCGTCCCTCCCTGAGCAAAGACAAAAATCTGTGAGCTGGAGGCTAAAAAACTGTGAGCTAGCTCACACTCAGCTTAGAGGGAACGTTGGTCTGGAGACCAGCTGTAGTCCTGGGAGAACTTCCAGCCCCACCTGGTGGAGCTGGGAACCTTATTTATTTATTTATTTATTTATAGTCAAATTTATAGCAAACTTCAGAGGACAGCAGAAGACAGGAAGGCCTGGCGGGATCTGGTCCATGGGGTCGCGAAGAGTCGGACTTGACTGTGCGACTGAACAACAACAAGTCAAATTTATACCCCGCCCTCCCCGCAAAGCAGGCTCAGGGCGGCTTCCAACAGCAAGTACAACAATACAGAATGAAAGCATAAATAACACAAAATTAAAACACAACATTTAAATTAGTACATTACAAAATTACACAATACTGGCGGCAGTTAAGAATCAAACGAATGAAATGCTTTCAAATGAAAGTGCTTCGATGTTATTCCCCGTGAAGTGTTTAGATGTTATTCTACTCTAATCTCTTTCCTTTGCTCTTCCCACAACAGACACCTTGTGAGCAGTGCTCCCTCTAAGCCGTAGAGTCTTGTGAGCAAAAATTCTGCTTTGTGAGCTACTGGCATTAAAGTTGTGAGTCAGCGATTTCGCTGCTGAATCAATTAGTTTGCTCTGGAGCCCTCCTTCCTGAGCTGAGACAAAAATGTCTGAGCCGGAGGCTAAAAAACCGTGAGCTAGCTCACACTCACTCAGCTCAGAGGGAACACTGCTTGTGAGGTAGGTGGGGCTGAGAGAGCTCTGAGAGACCCGTGACTGATCCAAGGTCACCCTGCTGGCTGCATGTGACGGAGTGGGGAATCAAACCCAGTTCTCCAGGTTAGCGTCCGCTGCTCTTAATCACTACACCAAACAGTTACAACAGTGAAGGCGACAGTAATGGAAATAGTCAGGGCACTACTAATTAAACATGAAAGCCTGTGCCTTTATTTCTATTCGTAATGTTTGGCGATGTGGTGTGGTGGTTAGAGGGTCGAATTAGGATCGGGGAGACCCAGGAAGCTTGCTGGGTGTCCTTAGGCCAGTCACACGCTCTCAGCCTACCCCACAAAGTTGTTGTGTGGATAAAATGGAGAGAGAAACGACATAAGGCGCGTTGGGTCCCCATTTAGTTATTCGCTTCATTTATACCCCAGCATTCTCCCCAGCGGGGACTCAAAGCAACTTACGTTGTTTTCCTTGTCTCCATTTGGCAGTGACAACCCTGTCTTTTAAAAAGAAATCAGATCAAAGCCACCTGGGGCATGCAGAACCAGCTGTACACTTCTTTGAATCCTGGGTATTGTGTCATCCACTGAACTTTCACTCCATCAAAACCAAACAAAGCCCCCCCCACCCAACATTTCTGTTTCAACTGCTGATTCTCTGATAGTCAAGAAGAAGCTGGCTGTTATGGGATGGTGCTGGGGGAAAAAAATAAAACTCGTGGGCACTCCATGAAATTGCTGAGTGGTCAGGTTAGAATGGATAAGAGGAAGTACTTCTTCACCCAAAGAGTGGTTAACACTTGCAATTCAGTGCCACAGGAAGTGTGGCGGCTACAGGCATGGACGGCTTCAAAAGGGAATTAGATAAGCATATGGAGCAGAGGTCCATCAGTGGCTATTAGCCACAAGGTATAGATAGGGACTCTGGGGCAAGTGATGCTCTGTCTTCTTGGTGCTTGTGTGTGGGGGGTCAACAGTGGGAGGTCTTCTAATGTCCTGGCCCCACTGCTGGACCTCCTGATGGCACTGGTATTTCTGACCACTGTGATACAGAGTGTTGGACTGGATGGGCCTTTGGCCTGCTCCAACATTGGCATCTCTTATGTTCTTATGTTCATTAATTAAAGATCACATGCAAACTAAGAGATTTGGAGAAAGTCTTCAATGAGGGCTGTTGTCCTTCTGTCCCCTTTTCCTCCTAGGAGAGTCATTCTCTGCTAGCCTTACTAAGCTGCTACGGAATTACTACAGTAAATGATTCTGCAACATATCTTTATCGACTCTTCGTTATTTTTGTCACAGATGTTGTTGTTGGGTTGCCACTTCCTCCTGTTATCTCTCATTTTTGGCTTCCAGCTTTACAATGCTGTCTATTTTTTTCATTTTTTATTTAAATATGGAATGTGTTTTGCAAGGCTCCTTACGAGTCTGTCTTTTTGTATCTCAGCTGCAGACTGGGAGACTCAACCGAACCGGGACTGTTTCTAAGTCGTCTGGTTTCTAAACCAAACCTCTTTTTCCTCCTCAGAGCATTTCTGTACCGGTTTGGTCTCTATGAAGAAATGACGACACAGGTGAGCACTCCAGAGCCACGGCTTAGTTTCCCCAATTCATGTTTAGCACTTTGTTATAGGGATGCGTGCACATTTTCCCACCCCGCTTTCAGAACTTTTCTTAAAACTGGTTGCACGTGTTTGTTTTCATTTATTTCAGTAGAAAGCACAACTCTGTCTTTACCTGCCTCCCCTTTCCTGTCCAATTGGGATGAAATTATTTGTGTCCCTCAACCAAGGGATCTTGGGGGAGGGGTTGTGGCTCAGGGGTAGAGCCTCTGCTTGGCATGCAGAAGGTCCCAGGTTCAATCCCTGGCATCTCCAGTTAAAAAGGACCAGGCAGTAGGTGATGGGAAAGACCTCTGCCTGAGACCCTGGCTCAGGGGTAGAGCCTCTGCTTGGCATGCAGAAGGTCCCAGGTTCAATCCCTGGCATCTCCAGTTAAAAAGGACCAGGCAGGAGGTGATGGGAAAGACCTCTGCCTGAGACCCTGGCTCAGGGGTAGAGCCTTTGCTGGGCATGCAGAAGGTCCCAGGTTCAATCCCCGGCGTCTCCAGTTAAAAGGACCAGGCAGCAGGTGATGGGAAAGACCTGGACCTGAGACCCTGGCTCAGGGGTAGAGCCTTTCCTGGGCATGCAGAAGGTCCCAGGTTCAATCCCCACCATCTCCAGTTAAAAGGACCAGGCAGTAGGTGATGGGAAGGACCTCAACCCAAGACCCTGGAGAGCTGCTGCTAGTCTGAGTAGACAATACTGACCCTGATAGACCAAATGTCTGAGTCAGTACCAGGCAGCTTCATGTGTGTTCTGGTGTTCTCTACCAAAGTTCAAGCAGGTAGAAGAAGACCATTAAAGTTCTCAGGCAGTGAGCAAAGGCATGCCTTGGGCAATCTGAGGACGCTTTATCTCTGGGTGCAGATAATACATGCGAAAGAGGTTCTTATCTCTGAATCCTCGCGCTTGTGTCTAAAGGGGCAGGTACCAGAAATCTGCACCTGCTAGAGGCAGAGGTGGCTTTAGACATCTTCCAGTTTGGTGTCGTGGTTAAGTGCCGGTTTGGCGTAGTGGTTAAGTGCGCAGACTCTAATCTGGGAAGACCGGGTTTGATTCCCCACTCCTCCACATGCACCTGGCTGGATGACCTTGGGCAAGCCCTAGTTCTGATAAGAGCTGTCCTTGAAAAAGAGCAGTCTCAATCAGAGCTCTCTCAGCCCCGCCTGCCTCACAGGGTGTCTGTTGTGGGGAGGGGGAGGGAAAGGAGTTTGTCAGCCGCTCTGAGACACCTTTGGGTAGTGAAGGGCGGGGTATAAATCCAATCTCTTCTCTTCTGCTTCCAAAGCCCCAGTGACACTGTCTAACCATCTCATCCTTTGCCGTCCCCGTCTTCTTTGACCTTCAATCTTTCCAAGCATCAGGGTCTTCTCCAGTGAGTGCTCCCTTCTCATTTGGTGGCCAAAGTATTTGAGCTTCAGTTTCATTATCTGGCCTTCCAGGGAACAGTCAGGGTTGATTTCTTTGAGGATTGACTGATTTGTTCTTCTTGCAGTCCAAGGGACTCTCAAGAGTCTTCTCCAGCACCATAGTTCAAAAGAATCTATTCTTCGGCGCTCGGCCTTCCTTATAGTCCAACTCTCACAGCCATACATGACTACTGGGAATACCATTGCTTTGACCATGCGGACTTTTGTTGGCAGGGTGATGTCTCTACTTTTTATCATGCTGTTTAGGTTCGCCATCGCTTTCCTCCCAAGGAGCAGGCGTCTTTTAATTTCATGGCTGCAGTCACAGTCTGCGGTGATCTGGGATCCCAGGAACGTGAAGTCTGTCACTACTTCCACAGCTTCCCCTTCTATTTGCCAAGGAGTGATGGGGCCGGATGCCATGATCTTAGTTTTTTTGATGTTGAGCTTCAAGCCCACTTTTGCGCTCTCCTCTTTTACTCTGAGCAAGAGGCTCTTTAGATCCTCTTCACTTTCAGCCATTAGAGTGGTATCATCTGCATATCTGAGGTTGTTGATCTTTTCCCCAGCAATCTTAATTCCCGCTTGTGATTCATCCAGGCCAGCATTTCGCATGATGTACTCTGCATATATATTAAATAAGCAAGGCGACAATATACATCCTTGTCGTACTCCTTTTCCTATGCTGAACCAATCAGTTGTTCCATATCCGGTTCTAACTGTCGCTTCTTGACCCTTATACAGGTACTCCTTTTCCTATGCTGAACCAATCAGTTGTTCCATATCCGGTTCTAACTGTCGCTTCTTGACCCTTATACAGGTTTCTCAAGAGACATGTGAGGTGGTCTGGTACTCCCATCTCTTTAAGGACCTGCCATAGTTTGTTGTGATCCACACAGTCAAAAGCTTTAGCATAGTCAATGAAGCAGAAGTAGATATTTTTCTGGTACTCTCTTGCTTTCTCCATAATCCAGCGAATGTTGGCAATTTGATCTCTAGTTCCTCTACCTCTTCGAAACCCCGCTTGTACTTCTGGTAGTTCTCTATCCACGTACTGTTGAAGCCTAGCTTGTAGGATCTTGAGCATGACCTTGCTAGCGTGTGATATGAGTGCAATTGTGCGATAGTTTGAACATTTCTTGGCGTTGCCCTTCTTTGGGATTGGAATGTATACTGATCTTTTCCAATCCTGTGGCCACTGTTGCGTTACCTTTACCTATAATCAAACATAAATTTATTACACACATATAATACACACTCCCATCCAGAATATGAACAATATCCAAAGTTTGCGTCAGTATTAAGTGTCTCTAGGTCCACCTCGACCGAAGAAAACTTAAATAAGTGTCCTCATGCTGGGCCGTAAAAATAATGAATCTCAGCCCGGCATGAGGGCTCTTATTTAAGTTTTCTTCGGTCAAGGTGAACCTAGAGATACTTAATATTGATGCCAGCTTTGGATATTATTCATATTCAGGATGGGGTTTTGTATTATATGTGCTGCGGTGGCTCAGTGGTTAAGACGCTGAGCTGCAGACCGGAAGGTTGGTAGTTCAGCAGTTCGAGATCTGAGTGCCTTCTGACGGGGTGAGCTCCCGTCTCTGGCCCCAGCTCCCGCCAACCTAGCAGTTCGAAAGCAAGAAACTGCAAGTAGATAAATAGGTACCGCTTCGGTGGGAAGGTAACAGCGTTCCGTGCGCCTCGGCGTCTAGTCTTGCTGGCCACATGACCACGGAAACGTCTTCGGACAGCGCTGGCTCTTCAGCTTGGAAACGGAGATGAGCACCGCATCCCTAGAGTTGGATTTGACTGGCTTTTGAGTGAGGGAAACCTTTACCTAATAGATTTGTATGTAATTGGATTATAATAGACTCACAAATTGTTGTGTTTCATTTAACTTACAGTTTATTTTAAAGTTAATTATTTATGATATTTGCTTGTTCAGGGTTTTCACCACTCTCTCTTGTATCGATATCCGCCGCGATCCCAGTTGTTGTTTTGCTGGCAGCTGGTGGGGAGAGGGACCAAGTGGGCATTTGTCTTACTCCTCACTTGCCCCCCCACATCATTTCCCAAAACACAAGAACAACCCCCTCCTCCCCGTCTGCTGTGCTGCCTGGCTGTATGTCAGTGTGTGCAAGCAGAATGTGTGCAAGCAGAACGGAATGGCAAGCAGACCTGGATCCTCTGTGCTTCTGTAGAATTGAATGAAAGCCTTCCTTCTGACCTGGCAATGTCACTGGTTTAAATGATGCTACAGGAAAACAGAATTATCAGTGAAATTGTGTTTGGTCGGAAAATCTGTGTGTGACTCTGCTGATCGGTTAAGGTCTTTGTCAGTTATGTATGTTCTGGAAACTCCCCCCCCCCTTTTCTTGATCCAATTTTCTTGCCAGAATAGCGACCAAGTTTTTTCTGAATGTTACCCGCTGTTGTTAACATTTCAAATTCGGGTTAAGGAGTGGAGGATTTGCAGATCTTGTTTGATAACATAACATCTGAATACCCATCCCTTACTTTATAACAGTCCTTTTTCCTCCCTTTTCAGTACAGTATTCTGTTCAAGCAAGAACAAGGTGAGGAGGGCTTCCTGTTCTTATGGCTTCGCATCTCGTTGGAAATCTCTCTTTCCTCGCATCGTAGATGTGAAGAGTTGCCCTTGTGAAGCGGGCCCAGCTTGTTTGCCTGTGACATCCAAATTGGGAGGGAGGGGGGAACCTCTCTTTTTTAAAAAAGATCAAATGCTTTTAGGCTTCTTTTCTCCTGGAAAATTGGAGCTCAAAGCTGGGCGAGAATGTCTTAAACCAGGGGTTCCCAACCTTTGCGAACCTTGTGGGCACCTCTGGAATTCTGGCATGGCGTGAAGGGTGCAGCCACAAAATGGCTGCCGCAGGAGGCGGAGTGAGCCATAAAATGGCCGCAGTGTGGTGGCAGTGAAGATCCTTGTGGTGTGGTAGCAGCTGCCGCCAAAGTGACATTTTTTAAAATCTGCGCAACTAATAAAAATCTCCAGCGGGCCGTGAGAAGCCCTGCCGGGCCAAAGCCCCACCTGGCCCATTTTCTAAAAACACTTTTTGGGCACCACGTTAGGGAACCCCTGTCTTAAACACTCTCACACTCTCGTCCCAGAGATTTCCTGAAGCCCAGTGAGAAACGTGGTATGTCTGATTGGGAATTGGGCCGCAACGGTATTAGCAGGGGTCATTCCGTAGGAAAAGAGGTGCAGGAGCTCATTAGCATAACTCATTAGGATAACTTATTTGCATATGCCATACCCCCTGACATCGCCGGAAGTGTGTCAGAAGGCAACACCCACTGCAACTTACCTGGCTGCTTCTTGCTCCTCATGGCCCAGGGCTGCTGGGAGCAGGGGGCGGGGCTTGTTGCATGTGCCCGCCCCCCTGGGCTCTTTACTGACGGAGCTCCGCTCCTGTGTGCTCCTGCAGGAAATGACCCCTGGGAATTAGTATCATGTGGGCTAGGGTCGATGCTCGTATTGGCAAACACACCTCTGTTTCGCGACGTTTTTCTCCCCATCTGTGCCCCGTAGAGCCTTGCGCTCAATGGACCAGCACCTCCTGGTTGTCCCTGGCCCGAATGACGTCCGACTAACTTCAACTAGAGGCAGAACCTTCCCGGCCCCAGGCTGGCGGAACAAGCTACCAACTGAGATCAGGGCCCTGCGGGATCCACTGCGATTTCGCAGGGCTTGTAAGATGGAGCCGTCCCGCTGGGCTTTTGGTTGAGGGGGCGGGCGTCCAAATCCTTCCATCTCTCGGCCTCCCCTACCGGTAGCCAATGCTTCCTGTAAGCTGTGGAGTCTTGTGAGCGAAGATTCTACTTTGTGAGCGACTGGCATTGAAGTTGTGAGTGATCTGGCCGCGGCATAAATCAGTTTGCCCTGGAGCCCTCCTTCCCGAGCGAAGACAAAAAAAATGTGTGAGCCTGAGGCTAAAAAACGGTGAGCTGGCTCACACTCACTCGGCTGAGAGGGAGCACTGCCAGTAGCCCTGGCTTTGTGTCTAGTGGTCAGCATCGCCACACAACTCCGAAGTATATCGTAGCGTCACTACCAAGGCCATATCTTACGCTGGTGTCATTAACTTTAACAATTTTAATTCTGTAATCTCTGTGATGCCCGATTGTTTTATTGTCACCAGTGTTCCCTCTAAGCTGAGTTTAGTGTGAGCCAGCTCACCGTTTTTTAGCCTCCGGCTCACACATTTCTGTCTCCCCTCGGGACGGAGGGCTCCCCGGCAGACTACAATGGATGCAGCCGCCAAATGGCTGGCTCACAACTTTCATGCCGGTCGCTCACAAAGCAGGACTTCTGCTCACAGGACTCCACAGCTCAGAGGGAGCATGGCCGGTAACCCCGGCCTGAGCCCACTTGCGGGGAGGGCAGGATATAAATAGAATAAAATATATAAATGTTTCGTTTCTCTTCTTGGCGGGGCGGCCAGTACGGAGGCAGAACCTCGTAACACGGGTGCCCCTTGGGGTGAACCCCACCGTTGACCCAGAGACTTGGGAGAGTCCCCCGTGAGGGCGGTCAAGATGGCATCCAGGCTAATAGATGCGCCAAGGTCCGCTCCTTTTCCGAAAAAGCCCCCCCCCCATTTTAATTGTGTTTCTTATCTCTGTGTACAAGACAAGACAAAATTAGGGTAGTTAAATGCGTTCCGTTTTGGTCAGAGCCCCTCGTTCTTTCTTGCCAACGTTTGTGTCCTTTCCCAGCGCACGACGATGCCATCTGGTCAGTCACCTGGGGCAAAAACCGAAACGACGGTTCAGAGACGGTGATCTCCGGCTCCTTGGATGACCTGGTGAAAGTCTGGAAATGGTGAGTTCTGCGAATGTAAAGAGGTTGGTGGAAGCCCTTGGAAGGTGGGGATTTGCGCGCCCCTGTCTCTGCAGTCTTAAGGTAAGAATGGGAGCCAGTGTGGTGGAGTGGTTGAAGAGCGACGGACTCCGGTCTGGAGAACCGAGTTTGAGTCCGCACTCCTCCACATGAAGCCAGCTGGGTGACCTTGGGTCAGTTACAGCTCTTTTGGAGCTCTCTCAGCCCCAAAAATAATAAGTCTAGCTCGCCACCTAGTGGTACATAACGCAAAAAGAGCTAGAACTTCAGGATGCCAGGCAATTAAAAAAAAAAACAACCTATACTACTAGGCAGACTTCAGTACTACCTTATACAAAACTTAATTGTTACATGAATGAAATAAATCTGAAATAACAATGATTGCTAAAGGAATACGGGGAATCCACATTCTTTAGACGTTTTTCCAGTACTGGGTACTGCTTATTCAGGAAGCTTGACTCAACCATAGGATACTCATTTCACCTCTCAACACCCGCTAGATTATCAAAAATTAAATAGTCCCACAGACACACATACCACTCATTCACCCCACGTAGCTGGGAGGCCTTCCAATGAGAGGCACTTACTTTTTTAGCTACCAACAATAGCGTTGCAATTAAATTTTTTGGGCTGTCAGAATCTTAGAATCTCCTGTTTATACTACACACAAGGCCATACAATAATGATGATAATAATAATAATAATAATAATAAGATAAGCATTAAGACTGAGAGCCAGCAAAGCGTAACGGCTGGAATGTCGGACTAGGATCTGGGAGAACTGGGTTCGAATTCCCACTTCTTCCGTGGAAGCTCGCTGGGCGACCTTGGGCTGATCACGTGTCCTCGGCCTGACCCTACCTCGCAGGGCTGTTGTGTGGGGGAAATGGCGGGGGGGATGAAGGCGTAAGCCGCTTCGGGTTCCATTGGGGAGAAAAGGCAGGGTATATAAATGAAATAAATATAACCCAACCCTGGATCGCGTGCGCATGCCGGAAACTTTGACTGGTATGCGTATGTAACCCTGGATCGCGTGCGCATGCCGGAAACTTTGACTGGTATGTGTATGTAACAATCTCACCTTTAAAAAAATAAGTCTGAATTCCATGGGGGGGCACGAGGTTGTTTTTTTTTAATGTCATTAAACTTTATTGAAATAAATATAGATACAGAAAAAGTAAAAAAAACTCCTTCAAGTGAAGTACAAACAATACAGAAACAATTAACAACAGGAATCACCCTACAATGCGAACGATTAGATAAATGCTAAGGAACAACAGGTAACATTATAATAAAGAGCAATAAAAATCAATATATAGCATTTATGGCATCTAAAGTAGATTTAAACTCTTTACGAGATGCTAAGTATTCTAGAACTGGAAACCATAGCTTCACAAATTTTGAAGTGTAAGGTTCTGTTTCATTCTATAACAAGAGATCTGACAGTTTATCCATTATACAGTATTCCTGTATTTTTAAAAGCCAGCCAGAGATCATAGGTCGTTTGTCTGACCCTTTAAAAAAATAAGTCTGAAATCCATGGATTGGGGGGGGGGGGGAGATGATGAAATGAAAACCATAATCAATTGAGCACTAGGGAAGAACTGAACGCGAACGGTTTGATGATGGCTGTATCGTGACCGCAGACAACCCCCACTTACATCTTTGGTGTTGTGGTTAAGTGTGCGGATTCTAATCTGGGAGAACCGGGTTTGATTCCCCACTCTTCCACTTGCACCTGCTGGTGTGACCTTGGGTCAGTCACAAGCTCTGGCACAGCTGTCCTTGAAAAAGAGCAGTTTGTGTCAGAGTTCTCTCAGCCCCGCCTACCTCACAGGGTGTCTGTTGTGGGGGGAGGAAGGGAAAGGAGTTTGTAAGCCGCTCTGAGACTCCAAGTGAAGGGTGGGGTATAAATCCAATCTCCTCTTTTCTTCTTCTTTTTAATATGATTTCCTGTTACTTTTGCAAAAGGAACGATGAGAAACTGGACCTCAAGTGGACTTTGGAAGGCCATCAGCTGGGGGTGGTCTCGGTGGATATCAGCCACACCGGAACCATCGCGGCTTCCAGCTCTCTGGACGCCCACATCCGCATTTGGGACTTGGAAACGGGCAAGCAGATAAGGTCGATCGATGCCGGACCCGGTAAAGACCTTCATTTGGCAGTTTGAAATCTGTCTGTTTGGGGGCGGCAAGATTTAATCCACAAATTATTTCTTTTTTTTGGGGGGGGGGGGGCCGTGATGGGAAAAAAGCCCCGTTTT